>NC_138768.1:830424843-830669843 GCF_965119305.1 Pelophylax lessonae
CCCTACTGGGCAGTATTCCAGGTTGCAAACACCAACAGCACTGTCTCCACACACTGTCACTTTGGATTTGACTCACCAGTATAACCAGAGTTAAGTATACCAACTTCATAAGAGAAAAGAAAAACTCTCCATAGTGAAGATCAATAGGGTACAAAGGATTTATTTGGTATATGCACCTAAAATTAGCAGTTGACCCAGCCCTTCATTCATACAAACAACTTCCCAATGTCAGGATAAAAGATGGCCGCGGCAGCTTTTGCATATGTTTCTTAAAATTCCCCTACTCGTTTCGGCATAATCCCAAGCGCTTGACACGCCTACAGGTGCCTAAATGTGTTACAATTACAAACGTCAAGTGTTTTTTCTGCCAAAATGCTGCTGTCAGAAGTAAAGGCGTCTAGCATATATAGTTAAACATCCTGTTTAAGACTGAGCATCAGAGTTCTGATCTCACAAGCTCAATGCTCTTGGGAAGCATCATAGAGACTGTATTGTGAAACTACGAAAGGATATTTATATTAATTTTGATTTGCTATGGTTCTTTACTTATATTTGATTGTATTTATTTGCGTTATTCACATCTTGTTTTTACTGTGATGTCTTGGTTTAAAATGTTCACTTTTATTGTGATTGTTTACTGTTATCGCTGGTATATATTAGTGCTTGACACATATATTTCAGTAGTACAGTATTGTTTTTTTTTTTTACTTTATTGAAGTGGAACACATGTACTGTGCAAGCAGCAGCTGAGTCATATTTGGTGCACAACTTGAATTACACCTGTAATAAGTGGCAGCACAGAAGTATTGGGTGTTATCATACTCATATATAAGTCAGTGATTCAGTCCATGTTTCACTGCCCAAACTGTAACTCCCTGGTGTGGGTTGAATAGGTAAGTACTGTTATTTAGAAAGTTGTTACCAAAAAACAGAAAGCAGCCAGACAGATAGCCTTACCTCTAGATTTACGTATTTATTCATGCTGTGGCTCTCTTTAAGAAAGCTGTACATTTTCTTTTAACACCAACAAAGTCCACAATGATAGATCCGCTAAAAGCTCTTGAAAGTTTTACATACCCATAATACGGTATTCATGAGGCCATTGAAGGCTTTGTTAGTTTAGCAGCACTCTAAAAACTTCAACCAAGTCTTCCATCTGTTCATACAGAAGAGTATGAGTAAGTGATCACACGCTACCTCTTGAGGAACGAGAGGGCCCGATGTAAAGGAGGCATCAAAAGAACATACACAAGGTCATCTAAAGTTGTGCAATAAATAGGGGTATCATAGAGGCATTAATAAAATGTGAACCCAAAAGAGCAAAAGAAGGTTATACAAAAAGGTATTAGAGGCCAGTAATGTAGCACCACATGGGCTGCTCTCGAAGCCTTGACGGCAATTTATGCTCATGGCGCTTACAAGTCTAAGCATTACACAAAGCACTCACAGCCATTAGGCACTTCATCTTATATGTGGCTACTTTTACGGTATGCTCTTTTATGTGTGATTTATGTCTGCAATTTGTTCAGAAGCAAGCTGAAAAATAGGCTGCTAATTAGTTATGTCTTATGACATCATGCAGTTCCATTAATGACCAATTAACCCTTCCACCACAGGGTGGAGAGCCCTCATGTCAATGTTTTACAGAATACTATTTAAAGCATAATTACAATCAAAAATATCAAGAATAAAATGAATAGCCCATTAAGAGATAACATGACAAAACCAGCATTTCTTTAATATTCAGTTTCAATCCAAAGATTTCCCCTACAGTACTCTTTTTCTTTCACTAGATGTCCTGATTCTGATGGCCAGCATTATTCAACCCACTTCTTCTGAGCACAGGTTATCCCGGACGCACCCCCAAGTTATGACTAGACTGTGAAAGGAGAAGCAGTACAATGATGAGCTCCGCCTTCTGCAACTCTACTCTCTCCTCCTAGCAGCATTCTTCTTATCAGCACCTTAATTGACTGATTCCTTATACTCCTTCCTTTCTCAGTCTGAGTTCTGCTGGAGAGGGGCTGCAAAAGGTGAATACCAGGTTGAATTCAGATACTTACACTGCTTGCTTTAAAAAAAAAATTACATTTAATAATGTTTTGATGATTACAGGGCTGCGTTATTTTGTGTCTTCTATATCTGCCTAGAGTTTAGCTTTAGGTAACCACTGAAATACTTCATTCAGGAATATACCCAATTATGGCCTCTAGATGGAGCTGAAAATCATAGCAGATAAAAACATTTGACACATTACTGCAGATATTAGCGACAGTTAAGCAGATACTGTGACCATCGTGCAGCACTTCTTTTAATTTTTTTGATTAATAGACCCCTATGTGTTTTTGTTTTGTTTTGTTTTTTAATAAGTTTTATTGGGTTTTGTAAAGCAGTACAGAAACATAAACGAGTGTATTAGTGCCGGTTCACACTGTTCCGACTTGTCAGGAAACTTGGTCGCCTGACAAGTAGCGGACCGTGCTGTGCAATTGGAACCGTTCTAATAGGGGCGACTCAAGTCGCTCCGACTTAGAAAAAGGTTCCTGCACTACTTTGGGGCGACATCGGAGGGACTTGCATTGACTTCCATTATTTGAAGTCGTTGCAAGCCGCGCCGAAGTCGTGGTGCACGGGTGACGGCATAACTCGCCCGAAGTCGTGTCGCCCTAGTGTGAACCGACACTTATGAAACATTGTTGGTAAGATATGCAATAATAAAAAAAATGGAACAGCAAATATCAACAAGCAATCTACAAACATGCTGTAATGATAGACAGCAGAAACAAGTAAATGAAGGCATTGAGGGGACATTATCATGTAGCATGGGGGGGGGGGGGTAGAGGAAAGAGAGTACCACAAGTGAAATATAGAAATGAGGGGTAGTAGAGGTCCCCCTGAAGGATAGCCATGCCTCCCGACATCCCAATGGGATCAACATGTGTCGAAGGGTCTGGCTCCCCCATGTGGTCATCCCATCCCCCTTCCTTTAGTTCACAATTGGTTCAGGATCCTAGCTTACACACCCTGTTAGGTATTTGTAATGGGTGTTGGTTGTTAGTACTTCTCCTTGTGCCAAGTGGGCCATGCTTTCGTGTATTTTTCAGTTTTCATCGTAGTCTCAAACACATTTCTAACAGTGTGCTTTTCATTCAGTAAAGTCCATTTGTTCCAAAATTTAACGTTAAAAGTAAAGAAACTTTTGAATTACTTTTGAACAACACCCATTAAGCCAATGATTGTACTAAACATGTTCATGCAAATTTTTGTATGAACGGCCTTTCCCTGTGGTTGCAGGAAAGAAAATCGCATCATCTATGGCTCGCTTTAGACCTTTCTGAGTTGAATGTTTCTTGACTATTGTTTTTTGCTAGTTCCTCTTCTGGTCAAATAATCATAGGCTATTGTTTTAGACCAGACATTTTCAACTTTTATTAATGCAGAGGAACCTTTGAAGTAACTTTCCAGTCCCTGGGAACCCCAGCTAAAAATGACTACGTCTACAACTCATGATACATTAGTGTGATGGTCAGTGGGAAGAATCCTCCTTACACTTGTGGTTATTGGGAAGAATTCCCCCCCTTACAGATAGCTAAAAAGATTAATAATGTCAATGGGAACTTATCTGGGAGGCAGAAATTACTCATTGCTCAAGGAACCCCTAGCAACCTCTGGAGGAACCTAAGGGTTCCGTGGAACCCTGGTTGAGAACCCCTGTTTTAGACTATTTTTGGTTGCATGTTTTTGGGCCTTTGTTTTATGCTAGCTCCACTTTTAATTAAATGTTCCTAGGCCATAGTTTTTAGGCTATGTTCATTCAAAAATCTGCTAATGTATGGGCAGCTTTAAGCAGATGGCTTATCATAATATGGCTCTGCACCAGATAGCTTTTGCAATTCTCAACAGTTTTGGTTGCGCAGACGTTTCAGCATGAATCACTTGACTCCTGATTTTCCTCCTCTTCTATATGCCTTTTTCTCCAATTTGCTCCTGCGGTACGGCATCAATAAACTTACCAGGTAAGCATTCTGGGAAGAATAAATTCCATTATTCTGACATTTTGATGACATCAAAGTAGAAGAAATGTAATGTTTTCTGCTGGACAGGAACGGGGCACACTGTCATATTGTTCCTTCTAGTGCTGTGATCAGGTCATGAATGCATGCATACCTTCTCTGACATTTACTGCTCGCATTTCTCACAATGCATTTCTAGCCATTCCACAAATATGAGATCTTCTCTTTAAAATACCTGAGAGGAAGCAAGAGATGTGAAAACTGACTCTATAAGAAATACTAGGCAGACCTACTGAATGCTGCCATTATTATTGAGTTGTATTGTATATTAAAGCGTATCTCTTTTTAAAGCTTTAACTCTAAGCTTCCCTTTGGTCTTGCACAGCTGTACAAGCTCCTCTTAAGTACTGAAATTGTTTAGACCTTCACAGTTTGCATTAGAAGCTTCAGCAATTCTCATTTTCTGATTGGAGGGCATCTAGCGTTATTTAGCGCTTTCCTCCACAGCCTTACTTTTACTCACTGCCCATTTTCTTCATTGGGTTTCAGTTTTTTCCATCAATCATGGAAACTTAGCATCACATGAGGGTGTTACCTAGGCCAGTCTGTATGCAAATACAGAACGTCCATTTCACCAGACTGACAGCTTTCCCAAGAGCCAACTCGCTTGTATCAGTGCTGAGGGATACTAAAGCGGTAGTAAACTCTGCTGTATACACCATATATACAGAATATTAAGGTTGCACCGATACCGTGTTTTTATCGGAAAGTATAAGTACCAACACTTTCAGTCAAGTACTCGATATAGCCGATACCGAGTACTGCTACTTTGCAGTGCAATTTACATCAATACAAAACACATTGGTCCAAATGTCCAAACCACATGCAATTTCCCCCACTGCTGCTGTGTGTATATAGAAAGGGTAAATCGCCATCTAGTGGGCAGTTTATTAAAAATGTTAAACTCACAGTACATATCTGACCAAATGCAAAATCAGTATCCTGGTCCCGCCAACGATAGCAAACCAAGGCTGCTGTAGGTGCTCACAGGGGCTAAAGGAAAAGTTCCCAGGACCCCGTGGGTATATGGAAGAAGTGATGTCAGTTTGCGGGAAGACCGCCTCTACATCTCCTCCAGCCCTGTGAGCACCTCCAGCGGCTGGGATTTGCTATCATCCACAGGACTGGGACATCTATGAATATTTTGCATTTGGCCAGGTATGTACTGTGAGTTCTAACATTTTTAATAAACTGCCCACTAGATGGCGCTTTTCCCTTTCTATACATACACACACTGGATCCGTGGGGGAAATCGCATTCGATCGCATTCGATTCGGACAGGAATTGCACCACATTCCTGTTCAAATCACATGCAATTTTTTTTCCAGTGCGATTTGAACCCATTTGTTTTGCATTGACGCAAATTACACCGCAAACTATGAGTTTTGGTATCAGGAGCATTTGCGCGAGTAATCGTGCAAATGCTTGATATCGACATCAATACCATTATCGGTATTGTTGCATCCCTAATATTTATAGATATATATATATACAGCGTATATATAATATTTTAGGGGCCCTCAGGTGGGATATGCCACAATGTGCTAGAGTGCACTGCATATTAACACATTATGGCAGACTTACCTGCCAAAGAAGTCCTCCAGCACTGCAGTGTCACAGATCTGGTGGGTCCCAGGTGCTTCTACGTTGGCCCAGTGTTCCCTGCCGTGGTCTGTCTCTTCAGCCACTTGAATAGCCGGGCCGCAATAATGTAATTCCCGCGCATGTGCACAAAAGTCACATTTTCGCGGCACAGATTGGGGGCCTTAAACGTACACTGAGCTGCACATGCAAGGCTCAGTGTATATTACAGCTGGCAGGCAAGAAGAACAGGATCTCTTTTGTCTTAAATACCCTGCTTGTCAGCATGTTTTTAAAAAGTGGGTTTGTTAACACTTTAAGAGGATGACTGAGGCAGGCTGCTTTGTGTTTGCATTGCATAGAGAAGCACAGAGATTTATGATGTCACTGGGTATGTAATGAAAACAAAAATGTTAATTTAGGGGATAGAGGAACCAGGAAAGATAAAACAAAACTAGATAAAACCTCAGCTTTAAAGTTTGTGTATGTAAAGGCTGAAGTTTCTATAGAGTAACAATAGTTTACGGTAAAGTTTTACTGCTTTTTGTGGGGATTCACCCCCTCTTTATCCTGATGACACTGTCACTGAGACAGAAATTGAGGTTAAATCCTAAATTTTAGAGTTGCAATAAGAGCAAAAGGTGAGGGGAAATCTTTCGATGAGGACCTATGTTATGGTGACAACTGCTGAAGACCAGATGTCCTCTCAAGATCGATTGTCAGTTCCTGTTGCAGGTCATTAAGTTAAGGGAAATCTCAGCAGGACACAGACAGAAAAAATAACCTTTAGGTATATGGTTAGGAATCCCAGTACAAACTTGCTTGAAAATGTTTATTTAAAAACATTAGATACTGACAACATGTTTGAGGGGGAAACAACTCTTCCTCAGGGCTTGAACACAGAATTGTAATACAATCTGAATGAAATAACATAGAAAGCCTAAATTGAGGTTGGATCGAAGTGAAAAAAGCAATGAAGGAGACAATCAGTTCCTTTGCTAACAAATGTCATGCCAATAGAAGAGAGAGATGAGCTCATCACTGTGCTGCTTCTCTTTTCACTGTCCAGTCGCAGGCTGGGGGTGCGTCCGGGATGACCTGAGCTCAGAGGAAATGGGTTGAATGGGCCATCAAACTAATGACATCCAGTTGAAGGCAAAAGCACTGTGGGTAAAATCTAAGAAATTACGTTAAAAATTGCAGCGAAAGCTAATATCTTTAATGAGCTGTTCATTTTTATTGTGTTGTTTTTGGCTGGAATTCTGCTTTAAACATGGCACTTGATCAACTTTGCAAACATAAATTTTGTAAATGTGCCAGAGTTTGAGAAAACTTCTCATAAGTTTGTCCTGTTGGAACCTAGTTTCGTTGTATTAACAATGTTGTAAATGAAAGGGGGAAAAAAATTCTTAATAACCATAATAATTGTCAAGCAAAATGGCATGCAAATGAGCTTTCCAGAAATATATTTGCATAGATTATCGTAATTAAGCTTTCATTTTTCTCCTTCCTCCTGTCTTTACGATGATAAGTATTGCTGGATTTTTGCAGCTCCATGAATGCTCTCCGGTGTGTTGACAGGGGTAGATGTGATTTATATACTGCTTATGCTGCTTTTACTGTATATTGTTTATGCATTGTACAATTTCAGCCTTTTTTAACCTGCAATTAACTAGTAAACACAGAAACAGCAATTAAATTGCATTAGTAACAGATAATGTTTTGTGATCTAAACCGGCACATCAAAGCAACACAACTGTCTTGTTTCTTCCTAAACAGATAACGATCTGTCTCATTTGCTAGATTAAAGCACACAGGTGTGATAGGATTTGTTACATTATTATTCTATATCCGTTTCAGACCCAATGGGGTCTATTTATAAAAAAAAATCACATAGTTATTCGTTCAGCGAAACTGCATATATACAGGTTTCTGTTTTGTGCAGATTACCCAGCATTCACTCACCAGTCTCAAGGGTTTTTGACACAAAGTATAAACTGGTGACTATTGTGTAAATAGATTAAAATCAAAGGTTGTAAAGGTATTTTCTCTTCAGGTTGAATGTCATTAAGCTAATGTTTTGGGGTATTTTTGGTCAAATGTTATGGTGTTATTGTTTTAGGCTTTTTTCTCTTCTGGTCCATTTTTTGGGGGTTATTGTATTAGACTACCTTCTCTTCTGGTCCAGTGTTTTAGGTTATTGTATTTTGGCTAATTTCTCTTCTAGTCCTGTGTTTTTGGGATGTTGTCTTAAGCTATTTTCTCTTCTGATCCAATGTTCTTGAGTTATTGTATTAGGCTATTTTCTCTTCTGCTCCTATGTTCTTGGGTTATTATATTAGGTTATTTCAGTTTTGGTTTTATGTTCATGGGTTATTGTAATCGTTATTTTCTGTTCTGGTCAAACGTCCTTGGGATATTGTATTAAGCCATTTATGTCCTGGTTCCAAGTTCTTGGGTTATTGTATTAGTCTATATTTGTCTTCTGGCTCTATATTCTTGGCTATTTTCTCTACTGGTTCTATGTTCTTAGTTTATTGTATTTTGTTATTTTTGTCTTTTATTTAAATGTTCTTATATTATTTTCTCTTTAGCGTGAGTGTTCTTAGGGTATGGGGGGTTGTTACATTTGCCCTGCAAAAGACAACCTAAAGTCACAAGATTTTTTTTTTACCTTTATGCATTCTATGCATGAAGGTAAAAAACCTTCTGTGTGCAGTGGAAGCCAATCTGATCCTATATTCTTGGGTTATTGTATTTGACTATTTTCTCTTCTGATTCAATGTTCGTGGGTAATTGCATTAGGCTATTTTCTCTTTTGGTCCAATATTCTTGCGTTTTTGTATTAAACTATTTTCTTTTCTGGTCCTATGTTCTTGGGATATTGTATTTGGCTATTTTCTCTTCTGATCCTATGTTCTTGGGTTATAGTATTAGGCTATTTTATCGTCTGGTCCTATGTTCTGGGGTTATTGTATTTGGCTATTTTCTCTTCTGGTCCTATGTTCTTGGGTTATAGTATTAGGCTATTTTATCTTCTGGTCCTATGTTCTTGGGTTATTGTATTTGGCTATTTTCTCTTCTGGTTCTATGTTCTTGGGTTATAGTATTAGGCTATTTTCTCTTCTGGTCCATTGTTCTTGGGTATTGTATTAGGCTTTTTTCTATTCTGGTCCAATGTTCTTGGATTATTGTAGTAGGATATTTTTTCTTCCATTCAAACATTTTTAGGTTATTTTCTGTTAGGTTTAAGTGTTTTTAGTGTATGATGGAATTACATTTGTCCTTCAAAAGACAACTTAGGTGCCATAAAAAAAAAAACAGTTTGCATGTATTAAAAAAAAACATTTGCTAGGATATAATTTGTGACTTTTGTACGAATGCTAATACATTTACACAGCAACTTTTTTTTTTATAAATAGACCCAATAGTGATTATTCCTTCTGTAGCATTTTGGTTATGTTCTGTGCACAGTTCATCCTAGATAATTAGGCACAATAAATCTCTGGGTATTCACAAATGCCAGCTGCAGTCAGATTCAAGCACTTGTTTTTATTCTCATCTCCTCCGGTGTTTTTCTGAGTTTTGAAGCCTTTCCATTTCTTTTGGGCCTACTTTTTTGTTATCTCAAGTAAAATTATAGTTATCTTGATTACTCTCAGCGCTAATGTTCTTTGTGGACATCTGGCCATGGTTCAAGGACACCTCTGAGGCCATATAATAGGGTTGATTTACTAAAACTGGAGAGTGCAAAATCTGGTGCAGCTCTGCATAGAAACCAATCCGCGTCCAAGTTTTTTTGTTTTTTTTATTAAAGCTTAATTGAACAAACTGAAGTTAGAAGCTGATTGGTTTCTATGCACAGCTGCACCAGATTTCACACTCTCCAGTTTTAGTAAATCAACCCCAGTGTGTTGCTAATTGCAATGTTTTGTGATTGCGCCATCTTCTGCTTTAAATAAGACACTTGACCAACCTTAGCAAACACAGATTTTCTCAATTCTTCTAAGTTTGAGAAAACTTCTAATAAGTTTGTCCTGTTAGAACCTAGTTTTATTGTATTAACAATGTTATAAATGGAAAAAAATGAAAAGCAAAAAAAAAAACGTAATAACCATAATAATTGTTAAGCAAAATGGCATGCAAATGAGCTTTTCCAGAAATATATTTGCATAGATTATCGTAATTAAGCTTTTAGTTTTCTTCCTTTCTCCTGTCTTTACGATGATAAGTATTGCTGTGTTTTTGCAGTTCCATGAACATAACGGTGTGTTGACAAGGGTAGATATGATATATACATATATATATATATATATATATATATATAACTGCTTATGCTGCTTTTATTGTATATTACGTATGCATTGTACAATTTCAGCCTTTTTTTTTTAACCTGCAATTAACTAGTAAACACAGAAACAGCAATTAAATTGCATTAGTAACAGATAATGTTTTGTGATCCAAACCGGCACATCAAAGCTACACATCTGTCTCGTTTCCTCCTAAACGGATAACGTAACGATCTGTCTCATTTACCGCATAAAAGCACACAGGTGTGATGGGGACTTTGTTACATTTATAGTCTGTTTTGCTGCAGAAGGAATATGGCATTGGTTTCGGAATAAAGATATGAGACAAGGGGAACACGATACAATAAGGCATTTGCAACACGTTTTTGTAGTTGGACACCTTGCGCCAAAATCATGAAAACCCTGCAACATTTTATTGTTAATCCCAAAGTGTTCGACAAATTCAAGTAGTTCTTTTTTGCTACGCTTTGCTAATGCATGGTGCTATTCTTGCAACACATTTATAAAGAAATCAGTAATAAGGAAAGTGGGGGCAAATAAAACTCACCACACATGTACAATCTGAATGTACGCTCTCCTTGATGTAGCACCCTCCTAAATAGGTTGGTAGAAAAGCTAGGAAAATGTAAGTCTTTTTGTCTTCACTGTAATCAGTGGAGCAGTTTGTGATTGCTTTGGGCTGTTCTGGGCTCTGCAGGTTGCAGGTTTGATTGCTTCCCCCTGTCTTCTGGAGGATTCCAGAATATAGTGGATTAAGAGAAGGCAAATCAGAAGTTTAAATATTTATGTTGTCTCAGCCAATCTGTCATGTACCTGGTCAGAGGCCAAAGTGCTGAGAGGGCTTCCCTTGCAGCTGAGTGCAGAGTGCCCCTGAAGATGGTAAGAGGGAGTGCTATGCTTAAAGAAGTAAGGGTTGCCAGCTGCAACAGGCTGAAGTGATGAGATGTCTGCTGGATGGCGGCTGATGAGCAGGATGCACTGCTGGGCAAGAGTCCCTCAGATGTACCAGATGAGACTTGGCAGAAGGGAGAGCCAGGAGCATAGTCAGGAGCCAGGCCAGTAGTCATACACGGAATATCAGCCAGAAGCAGAGTCAGGAGTCAATCAGGGTCATACACTGGGAATCAGACAGCAGCAGAGTCTAGAGTTCATACATGGCCCAGCAGGTAGAAGCAGAGTCAACATAGCAAGCCGAGGGTCAAAGTCAGAAATGGAGAAAAGGCAGGTCAAAAGCAAGCCGGGTCGGTAACAGGGAATCCAATAATAGCAAAGACAGGAACACGGGAACACCCTAAGAAGCTGAAGGTCATCCAGCAACTTGTGGCTCAGCCTGCTTGCTTAAAATAGGACACTGAGAGCCAGGATCTGTCCCGCAATGCATGCACCATGGCACGTGCGCAATTGCGCATCTATGTTTGCCACAGTTTGTGGCCGCGCGCATTCGTCCTGGCATACGCCTGAGTGCCCGTAATCTTTTATTACGAGATGTGATCGTTTTTCTGCAAACCATTCTCTGACATAATCCCTGGGGGAGAGTGTCCAGCAGATGGCTGTGGAGTGCATAAATAGCTTGGGGCCCTAGGCAGCTTGGCTCTTGTCCAGAAGGAGAAGTCCCCAGCCTGAAGGGCTGCTGCCGTTCTAGGCAGCTCCAGCTGAAATTCCACATGTTTTCATCAAGGTCCCAGCTATGGCAGAGCTGGAGGGCCTGTTCTGCTAAGAATCTTTGAAGCAAAAAAAAAGGACAGTCACTAAGAATCCAGTCTGGAGAGTTCACGAAGGAAATACCTGGCTGATATGGCATCCAAATATCCAGGGACATTTTGATTACAGACCTGAGTGCAGCTGCTATCCCTTGTGCATCCAAACTAGTGCTTGCCTGTCCCAGCATTGTTCATTATTTCTGGGCCTTCGCTAGAGGGACTGTCCTAGGCAGTAGTGATAAAGTGGAGAGTATCCTTGATT
The DNA here is from genome assembly GCF_965119305.1 of Pelophylax lessonae. NCBI lineage: Eukaryota > Metazoa > Chordata > Amphibia > Anura > Ranidae > Pelophylax > Pelophylax lessonae. The sequence goes on from NC_138768.1 coordinate 830,436,770, forward strand.
GCTGTTCTGTGATCCTGAAGTATCCCACAGCTCTTTATGCCCTACCCAAGATATTCAGCAATACATTTTAAAAAGGAAACCCCTTTGAGACAGAAAAGTGGATGCTTCTGTGTGCCTTGCTGCTGTCTCAAAACATTTGGGAGAAGATCCTGACTATGGGGGTAAACGCTACATTTACATCTACCAAAAATTATGTAGTGCTAGGGCCTGTCTGACTGGATACAGATGGACCGGTTTGATTAGGTAGGTCCTGATGTTACATTATTGTTTGGTGAATCTACAGCTGATTGAAAAAAAGATTGTGTGGTCAGATTGTAAAATGTATGGTGACCCTAAGACTTCCATGGTGGAGCAAATCGCTGATTGTGTCACAGGGGTAGATGCTGTGTTTCAACTTTGAGACAACTATGTGTCTTTAAAAAGGAACTTCTACCGTCCCTTTTAACTTTTCCTTCCCTTTTATATAAGGCACAGGTGTCAAACTGGCGGCCCTCCAGTTGTTGTGGAACTACAAGTCCCATGATGCATTGCAAGGCTGACAGTTACAAGAATGACTCCCACAGGCAGAGGCATGATGGCACTTGTAGTTCTGCAACAGCTGGAGGGCCGCCAGTTTCTAAGGCTTGGTTATCCGCCATTCACATACTCACCAGCAGGGGGTGCCTAAACTGTATCTTAGTCTGGGAAAATCAGTGAGCCAATCACACAAGCAGGAAAGGACATTTCTGGGGGCATTCTTTTCACCATCTGTGTACAGAACAACTCCAAGTTGCCCATATTGCATTGAATGTTACAGAAAACGGTCATAATTTTAATATCATTGAAACATTATTGAATGCAAAAGCAAAGATTTATTATATTGCAGCTCACCAGTTCTTAGATGTCGTGGCTGGACTATTTTTTCTTGTTTAGCCTTTCTTTCTTCTATTTTCATCTGCAGATCTGGCCAGTAAGTCTGCTGTTTTTCAAAAGAACAATTTCTCCAGCAAAATGTATCAGTTTACAGGGATGGGACTAGCCATTCAGCACTGGCAGGGGTGCTTACAATGATAAGCTTGTTATTTATCTATTTAAAACCTTTATCTCAAAAGTAGAAAAAAAATACTGCTTGCTGTAACTGATTATTAAGTGTGAGCTGGAGTTTGGCTTCAATTTTATCTAAACCTGCTAGTACATCTAAGACCCTTGTAATAGAAATAAGCATGACAGGACCTCTTTAATGTGAGATTTGGGGTCAAAAAGACCTCAGACCTCACATCTATACTAAAAAAAGAAAAAAAGAGTAATTTTTTTTCATGATGAAAAAAAAATGTGCTCTTTAAATCGGTTGCTAGGAGACGACGTTTGACCATAGAGTCGAGTGGTGGCCATCTTGCCTATCTGCTGCCATAACCCCGGTATTTAACATCAAATGACTGACGTAAATCGGCGGCGGGCAGTCCGAAGGTGTTTAAAATGACACTGACAAATCACAGTATAAAAACAATAGGAGGAGGTCTAAATAAAATAGAAAAGGCAAAGATGTATCTGACCACTTACATCAGGAGCCACCCCCTCAGATATTAAAGTTGTGGCTGGACCTCATGTTTCACGTCATGAGCATCATCAGGAGCATAGTTTACTATGTGTTTACAATTTGTTTACTATGCTTCAGCTTGTGAATGAACAGGAAGCCGCTCACAGTGCACTTCCCATTCATTTACGATCCCGTCCAGCTGAGGCTGCAGAGAAAGGGCTGTGTGTTTGAGTTTTGGGATGCACACCCTAATGCAATAAGCTGTGCACACCTATGTGTAATGGATCAACCGGCACCCCGACTGGGCACCTCCATTGACGGATGCTCCTAGTGCTTCCCGAGGGCTCCAAGCACTCCACCAGACACCGTAACTACTTCAGACCCCACGAACCGCCGCAGCTTGGTTGGGGTCTTACCGTCTCCTACCAACCCTGGACCTACGACAAGGCTCCAGGTTCCCGTGGGTGACCCTCTCTTTCCCCAGAGAGTGAAACAGGAATAAGCTCTTACACAAGCTCTTACAAGAGCTTAGTGATTATCCAAGGGAGTATGAAGAACATAGCAATCCCTTGTAGCATATTCCCCCAATGAGAGACAGGACTCTAGATTGAGGCTGAAGTATAACTTAACTTTATTGAACAAAAAACATACTTTTATACAGTTTTCCCCCACAAAGTTACCGCCCAGGTGGACCTTGTTGAAAACAGGCCCTGACATACACAATCCAATGAAAACAGAGTTTTACACTCCCATACAGTGTACACAAAGATATACACTGTGGGACAATCCCCCCTCCCCCTTATACATCCCATAATAAGCTTATCTTAAGGCAGACAGAACAATGTGAGGTCATTAACATTTAACAATGACACAGGCACAATCCACATTCCCTCCCAATACACAAACAATAGGGAAGTCTGCCAATGACAGTCTGTGTCTCTCTCTCACAGCCAAGCACATGGAATACACTGTGTAAGGTGGTATTAAATCTTCATATTTCTATATGAAGATATGGTTGACAAATATTACTGTCCCACTTGAAGCAATCCAAACCATTAATTATCTGTCTTTCACTCATAGTGACGGTTAGTACCGTCACACTATGGCTATATTATTTTCTTTTTATTTGCTATATAAGTGTTCCTCCACTACACACAACACCACCAAATGAGCCACTGATCTGGTACAACCAGGTAGAAGTTCACACTCCACTAGCGGCACAAATGTTCTAGATCAATGACGTACTAGGATTTGCATGGACACTGCCTGGCCAAAAAAAAGAAAAGTCACCACCAAAAAAAAAAAGGTCACACACTCTAATATTTTGTTGGCTTTGATTACGGCACGCATTCGCTGTGGCATTCTTTTGATAATATTCTGCAATGTCACAAGATTTATTTCCATCCAGTGTTGCATTAATTTTTCCCCAAGATCTTGTACTGATGATGGGTAGAGATGTACAGAACTGTTCGCCGGCGAACAGTTCCCGGCGAACTTCGCATGTTCGCGTTCGCCGCTGCGGGCGAACATATGCGATGTTCGGTCCGCCTCCTATACATCATCATTGAGGCAAACTTTGACCCTGAACATCACAGTCAGCAGACACATTCCAGGCCAATCAGCATACCTCCCTCCCACACCCTCCCACCTCCTATAAATAAGCAAGGGCAGCATCCATCTTAGATCATTTCTGTGTTACTGAGAGCAGGGAAAGTGCTGGTGCTGCTGCTGCTGTTATAGCTGGGGACAGTTCCCGGTCTTGTTAGCCAGTGTTCTTGGTACACTCCTGCTGTAAGGGCAGCACCCCAAAAAGCCCTTCCTAGGGCTGGTATTTGAGGTTTTTTTTGGATATATATATATATATATATATATATATATTGTCCCCAAAAGCCCTTTTGAGGGCTGGTATTTGTGTAATTTTTTTTGTTCTGTGATATATATATATATATATATATATATATATATATATATATATATTGTCCCCAAAAGCCCTTTTGAGGGCTGGTATTTGTGTAATTTTTTTTGTTCTGTGATATATATATATATATATATATATATATATATATATATATATATATTGTCCCCAAAAGCCCCTTTGAGGGCTGGTATTTGAGTATTTTTTTTAATATATATATATATATATATATATATATATATATATATGTAGCATGTCCAGAACCAGAAAAAAAAGATCATATAGGTGTAAAAGGGGTTCCCACCATCCCTGCTCCACTGAAAAATTATCTTTTTTTTTTCTGGTTCTGGACATGCTACAGAGCTGAAACTTCACAGGTACACTTTTTAGACCCCCTAGACACTAAATCACACAAAAAAAGTTCTTAAAAATTGTCATTTTTGATAGAGAGCCAATTGTTGGGAAAAAAAAAAAAAAAACTTAACAAAAAAAAATTTCTTTGGATTTAGTGTCTGGGGGGAAGGTCTAAAAGTGTACCTGTGAAGTTTCAGCTCTGCAGCATGTCCAGAACCAGGAAAAAAAGATCATATAGGTGTAAAAGGGGTTCCCACCATCCCTGCTCTACTGAAAAATTATCTTTTTTTTTTCTGGTTCTGGACATGCTACAGAGCTGAAACTTCACAAGTACACTTTTTAGACCCCCTAGACACTAAATCACACAAAAAAAGTTCTTAAAAATTGTCATTTTTGATAGAGAAACAATTATTGGAAAACTTAAAAAAAAAAAAAAAAAACTTAAAAAAAAAAAATTTCTTTGGATTTATTGTCTGGGGGGTCTAAAAAGTGTACCTGTGAAGTTTCAGCTCTGTAGCATGTCCAGAACCAGAAAAAAAATAGAATCAGGGTTAGGGCTAGGGTTAGGGTTAGGGTTAGGGCTAGGGTTAGGGTCAGGGCTAAGGTTAGGGTTATTTTTAGTGCTTAGGGTTAGAGTTAGAGGGGTAGGGGTAGGGCTACTAACTCTAACCCTAAGTATCTCACCGTAACCCTAACCCTAGCCCCTAACACTAAACCTAACCCTAACCCTCTAACCATAACCCTAACCCTCTAACCTTAACCCTAACCCTCTAAGCCTAGCCATAAAAATAACCCTAACCCTAACCCTAACCCTAGCCCTAGCCCTAGCCCTAGCCCTAACCCTAACCCTAACCCTAGCCCTAACCCTAACCCTAGCCCTAACCCTAATTCGTATTTTTTTCTGGTTCCGGACATGCTACAGAGCTGAAACTTCACAGGTACACTTTTTAGACCCCCCAGATGCTAAATCCAATTTTTTATTTTTATTTTTTTTTAATTTTTCCAATAATTGGCTCTCTATCAAAAAATTAAAATTTTTAAGAACTTTTTTTTGTGTGATCCCTCTCCGGCATGCCACAGTCCAGGTGTTTGTCCCCTTGAAACAACTTTTCCATTACTATTGTGGCCAGAAAGAGTCCCTGTGGGTTTTAAAATTCGCCTGCCTATTAAAGTCTATGGCGGTTCGCAATGTTCGCCGGTTCGCGAACATTCGCCGATGTTCGCGTTCGCCGTTCGCGAACAGCGAATTTTATGTTCGCGACATCACTAATGATGGGAGAGTCGGACCACTGTGCAAAGCCTTCTGCAGCACATCCCAAAGATTCTCAATGGGGTTAAGTTCTGGACTCTGTGGTGGGCAATCCATGTGTGAAAATGATGTCTCATGCTCCCTGAGCCACTCTTTCACAATTTGAGCCCGATGAATCCTGGCATTGTCATCTTGGAATATGCCCGTGCCATCAGGGAAGAAAAAAACATTGATGGAATAACCTGGTTATTCAGTATATTCAGGTAGTCAGTTGACCTCATTCTTTGGCCACATACAGTAACTATCCAATAGGATAGTTACTGCATGCTTAGTTGAGTTAGTTGCTTAGTTAATTCCAGGTGGTGCCTTTTTTTTTGGCCAGACAGTGTATATTTCAGCATTGGCAGTTCCCGTCGGTCTCTTCTCAAAGGTTTACTTTAGAATAGTAGCTCAACCACCCAATACATGCAGCTGTTAGCGGGATTAATGGCCTCGGGGAGTTACTGTAGCACATAATAGCACTGCACAGTAAAGGTACATTGAGCAGAATGGTTCATAACCTGCTCACCCCCGGCCTGTTTGCTGTGGAAGGAGCATCTAATGAAGAGCACAATAGTTGTAGCGGTAAATTTATGATACACAATAATGTCAGAGAAAATGACATAATGAGGAAGTGCCAGTTAAAGGTAGATACGCTAATTAATGAAGTTGTGTGTGCTGGCTGGGAGTAACTCAGAGAAAAAATGCAGTTGACTTGAGGGTCAGCAGGCACAGGGTATGAAAGCTATATCCTGAATTTTAATCAAATCCTGGTTTCTCTTTTGTTTTTTTCTTTAGAAAGTGAAACTTATTTTATTTTATTTATTTTAGGTAATTATATATCGCCGTCAATTTACACAGCACTTTACATACACATTGTACATTCACTTCAGTCCCTACCCTCAAGGAGCTTACAATCTAAGGTCCCTAACTCACATTCATATATACACATAGTAGGGCCAATTTGCCCCCCCCCCCCCATCCATGCGTCCGGCCCCCTAATCTACATGCGGGGTACCGGACGCATGGAGTTCAATGGGGCTTTTTTTTTTTTTTTACCATGTGATTAGAGCCAGAGGCTCTAATAGGCTAAAAAAAAGGGTGGGCTCGGGGCGCAGAACACTGTGCCCCGAGCCCACTCAGTTGTGTGACAATAGCGAATGAATATTCACTATTGTCACACGGATCCTCCTCCTGGCCAATCAGAAAGCGGGTCCTGAGACAAGTTTCCTGATTGGCCAAAAGGAGAAGCCATGCCATTGGGCATGGAGGAGGAGGGAGGAGACGCAGAAGACTGAGGGGGAAGAAGCCGAAGACGCCGCCACTGTTTGCTGCTGCCCAAGTCCAGATGTCCAGGCTGGGTGAGTGAGCCGGGGGGGCGGGGTCCTGCTGTGGTGAGTGAGCCGGGGTCCTGCTGTGGTCCTGGGGGGAGGGGTATGGTGTGTGGCCTGGTGTGGTCCGGTGGGGGGTGTATTGTGTGGTCCATCTGCCGCCCCCCCGGCCCATGGAGCACCAGCTGCTACTGCTCCATTCACACCTGAGTGTTAAAGAATGGGGCGATTCTGCCCACGATTCCAGAATCACAGCAAAACGCGGGATGCGTTTGCAATACCATTACTTCTTGATGGCATCCCAATCTCGGTGTGATTTTGCTGCAGTTGTTGCACAATAAATTGCTGAAAAAGGAGCTTCTTTTGGGCAACAGTGTCGCGCTGTTGGGGTTCTTCCTTAAGGGTCGGACCACCAGGGGATACCTTGTCAGAGCTCAGGGAACACACTTTGACAAAAACGAGCTGAGAGTCAAAACATGTTCAGTTTATTGAATGCTGAGCATGAGTATATATACAGTTCAGAACAAAGGGACACGTATAGAGTTTCAACAGGAAACACATAGAACACATAGAAGTTCTCATGTGAAACATCTAACCTTGAGTTTCTCTTAGCAAGTTAGCAATAAAAGCTGCTGATGAGCATGTTCTTCCAAGACAGTTTCTAAAAAGTAGCGCTTGGGGTTACAAACATATTAGTCATCTAGCTAGAACATTCTGAGGTTAAGACATGTAGTACCTTACAGGACAGGGGGGGCTGCTTTTACCAAAAACGAATTTCAACATTTAAAAGCTATATTCTATTAACTCTTAAAGGTAATGATATAGCTGCATATCCTTTCAAGCGCATTGCGATTTGCTGCTATTGCAGCGCGACTTATCGTGCAACAACCGTGGCAACATTGCACCACCATTGGGGTGCCATTAAGAAGTAATGGCATTGAAAACACGTCCCATGTTTTGCCACAATCTAGGAAACGCAGGCAGAATCACCCCATTCTGCGCACAATTTCGGAATGCCCAGGTGTGAATGGAGCCTGAAAGCTGCAGGGCTGCATATAGGAATAAAAAACACAAGAAACCAACCAGTTCATGTGCTGACAATAAGCACGCTGATAGGAGGTGAGAGCAGAGTGACAGAGAGATAAGCTTATTACTCTTCTGCTTCTCTTTTCACTATCCAGTCACAGGATGGGGTGGATTCAGGATAACCTGTGCTGAGAGGTAGTGGGTTAAATTATTATGGCCATCAGAATGAAGACATCTAGTGCCAGAAAAAAAGTACTGCAGGAGAAAAAGCTATTGCAGCAAATGCTGGTTTTGTTGTTTTATCTTTTAATGGTCAATCTATATTCTTATGGTATTTTTGTTTGGAGTTATGTTTAACTACTTCCAGTCCGGGCATTTTCTGGCACTTTTTGTTCACATGTAATAATCTGTATTTTTTTTGCTTGAAATTTTTTTAGAACCCCCAAACATTATATATTTTTTTTAAAGCAGAGGTCTTACAGAATAAAGTGGAGGGTTTTGCAATTTTCAATGTCACGCAGTATTTGCGCAGCGGCTTTTCAAATGCAATTTTTTGGGAAAAAATACACTCGTTTGAATATCAATGTAAAAAAAAAAACAATAAATAACCCATTGTGTTTTGTAAAATATAAAAGATGAAGTTAGGCGGAGTAAATAACCAAATATGTCACGCTTAAAAAAATTGCACACACCCGTGAAACAGTGACAAACTACGTAAATTTTAATATCCATAGGTGACGCTTTAAAAGCCGATGCAGGTTACCACTTTTAGATGTACGAGAAGATCTAGTGCTAGAATTACTGCCGATGATCCGACGTTGGTGGTGATACCTCACATGTGTGTGCCAATCCTGGCTTTGATTGGCTGGTGGGACAGGAGAGCCTGGGAGGCGTTGGGGGTGTTGGGTAGTCCCGCCCCGCCCCGCTGCTTGTAATTGCAGTTGAGCAGCTGGTTAGCCACTTCGATTGCTTTTACAAAAGAGCTGACTGCCAGCTCTGAAAAACGATACCGCGGTGATGCCAGCTGCAGGCATCTTCCAGGTATAACCACCGAAAAAGACCAGCACCGTATGGGTATGTCTCTGGACAGGAAGTGGTTGAGGAAGTACACTACTACCTGAATGTGAAGTAACAGAGTGGGGTTGATTTACTAGAGCTGGAGAGTGCCAAATCTGGTGCAGCTCTACATGGTAGTCAATCAACATCTAACTTCAGCTTGTTCAATTAAGCTTTGACAATAACAACTGGAAGCTGATTGGTTTCTGTGCACAGCTGCACCAGATTTTGCACTCTTGTTGGTCGGAGGGAGGAGGACAAAGAGTTAATGCTCAATATCATGGAACATGGAACATCTATTATCAGTTTTTCAAGAAGCATGCAGCACTGTCATAATGAATCCCTTTTAGGGCCCATGTCTTTGGGCTTTTGTTTGTTTCAGAACTGCTTCTACCTTTACAAAGCAATGGGAGTACAAAAGCAACTTGAAGCAAGTGACATGCAAGTCAGAAGGAAATGAAGTGCAGGTCAAATGCATTGTGATTTCTGAATTATCTCAAACTGATGTCGCATGCAAGTGGAATGCACCTGAAAGTATTCTGCATTTGCCCATCAACATATGCCGAAAAGGCCATTGACACAACTATTTCAAGGCCAGGACATATGGAATACGTCCAAGGTCCAGTTCAGGACCTTGGACCTATCCCGTATGTCCTGGCCTTCAATTGGTAAAACAAGCTCATGGCCATGGATCGGCAAGGTGTCTGTGAGCGGTCATTCCTGGGTCTGCGGCGGTGCAGTCAGTCAGTTACAGCACTTCCACCTCCCCTGCCACTGCCCGGTGGTTGGTAGGACCGAGCCGGCGTCCTAACCAACCAGGTGCACTGCTGCTCACTGCTCAAATTGCACGTTGGTGGCCCGCCCCCAGGCCCTGCCCTTCAGACAGAGCGGAGGACTCAGAGAAGGAGGGAGAATGTAAGGAACTTTGCCCGCCACTGTGTGCAGTGTGCCCCCCAGCTTCTCGTGACTCATGAGATGTGAGTGAACCCAGTCTGCACTGTGTGTCCTCATAAGCTCCAGTCCAGAATTTGAAATCGGATCATTATCATTAAAGGAAATCTATGATAGACTCTGCATGGCCTGCTATAAAGGGGGATCTGCTCTATTAAAGGAGGATCCTGCTCTAAAGGGGAACCTATGGAGACCCTGGCCTGTTCTAAAGGGGGATCTATGTGGGGACCTGCTCTAGTAATGGGGATCTATGGGGACCTTTCTCTGAAGGGGGATCTATGGGGGACCCTGCTCTAATAGGGGATCTGTGGGGACCCTGGCCTGCTCTAAATGGAGATCTATGGGGGACCCTGCTCTAAAGGGGGATCTATTGGTACCCTGCTCTAAAGGGGGATCTATAGGGACCCTGCTCTAAAGTGGGATCTATGGGGACCCTTTTCTAACGGGGGATCTATGGGGGAACCTGCTCCCCATTGATCCCTCTTTAGAGAAGGGTCCCCATAGATCCTCCTTTAGAGAAGGGCCTTAACCCCAGTAGAAAGTAGTGTTTTCATTTGAAATGCACCTTGGTGTCCTTCACTAAGCTCTGTAAAGTCCAGCAAAGTCATTGGCAGGCTAATCTATGGAAGGCATCATAGAGGTCTATTAAAGGCCAGGTACATTGCAGTACCTTTGTCCCTCTAAGATAGGACATCCTGTCGGTATGTTATCACCTGCCTGGAGCTGAAGCGTCACTATTAATAGGTTACTACGTTTGCAACCCTTGTCTGAAATACATTTCTATAATTGATTGTGCCTTTAGAAGTACTCTAAGGGAGGAAGTTGGGATCTAGCTTTTGCCAGCAGTACAGTTCTCTTGGATAGCTGGGATAAAGGCGGCGTTCCGCCTCGCTATTTGGTCTCAATGGGCTGCAACCCAGTAGAAATATGAAAAGTAACCTTTTGATAACATACTGGAGACAACATATAGAGCTATATCCGTATGTACACATATAGACGCATAAACGAGAAACCTGAGTGTCATTATACGATCACTGAACCATAGACGTGCCTCGAACTATATGACCTGCCGTAGTCCTATTATCCTCTGAGTCATTACACAAAGGAAATACCGGTCTGTCATGGTCTCTCTGGCCCTGAGGAAGCCATGAGCGAAATGCGTCGGCTTGCTGGGGACCTACATTGACCGCCTTCCACCTGAGACCTACCATCTTTCCCCATATAGGTTTTGGTTTTCCCTTATGGGTTGTATTTCTACTCAATGACTCTGATGAATTGGTTTTATTTATTTTTGACATATATTGTATTCACATGTGCATGACAGCTCATGTTTTTAACTTGAACATAAACTAATAAAATGTATATTTTTTGAATATGTTGGTTTTGATGTGATCCTTCTCCTCCCATCGGCCCGTAAAGCCCCACTTTCTCCTATCCCTTTCTTTTTGTCCAGCAAAGTCAATGTTCTCCTTGCAGCACTCTGCTTCCATGCCAGCATCTTGATACTCCTGGTTGGGAAGATGATGGTTTCTTTCTGGCTTTACTGTGCATGTGTCTTCTGGGGTCCTGCGCATGCGCAGATATGCAGGCATAGACCAACCTGTGGCGTGTGTGTAAATGCACAGGATCTTGTGAGGGATAAGGTATCGAAATCATGCAATTCTTCATCCCTTGCTGAAACCTTGCATGTGTGGTGTAGACATTCCAATAGGCAGCAGGTGGCTGATTCCTACGCCATCCTCCCTGGATCACTAGATAAACAAATCTGTGGGGGGGGGGGGGGGTTACTAAAATTGGAGTATGAAAAATCTGATGTAACTGTATAGAAACCAATCAGCTTCCAGGTTTTATTGTCAAAGCTTAGAAGCTGATTGGCTACCATACACAGCTGCACCCAATTCTGAGTGCTCCAGTTTTGGCAAATCCTCCCTTTCTGCTTGTACAAGGAGACTGGTCTTGTCCCTGCCCCCTCCTGTAGAGGGTGGGGCATGATAAGTCCCTCCCACAGCTCTGCTCCCTGCACAGGCTATGACAGCACAATGATGATGTCTCCAACTTTTACAAAAAATGATCTGGATATGCAAAGGCATTTAGTGTACACAAAGTGGATGTACAGGTATATCCTTTGCAGGTAATATTTAAATGAACATGTTTGTGCCCAGAGTTCAGCTTTAAATAATTTTCTAGCCAAAAGCAGATTTTATCAAGTGTGTGAAAAAAAAAATTCTGGTAGCAAAATGGTTAAAATTATAATTTACAGTAAAAAATAAATTCATAAATTCAAATAAATTTCATATTAATTAAAAAAAAAGTGGTTGAAATTTTACCTAATGCACTTACAAAAAATAATCCTTGCGGAGTTTATTTTATGTCTATATGGTTTTAGCTTGGTTGTTTCCTCTTGAAATACTTCAAAATAAATCTGTCACCAGAAAAAAAAGAAAAAGACTGTTTATTAAATATATATGCATATATACTCTACATGTGGCAACATTTCACAGTGAGAAATACTAACTTTATTTTCCTTCAAATACATTTCAATAACACGACACCTATCTCCGCTCAAATCAGATTTGTCATCTCCAGTAGCTGATTCTATAAAATTTGCTTTGAATGTGATGTAAAGAGAAAAAAAAAAAGAACTTTAAAAAACACCCAGCAGAGGGCAGCCTTGTATACCTCAAAATTCAGCCTTTGCATTCTGAAAGAGGATGCAGCTGCCATAAAATTGGACTATTTCTATAATAAGACACAAAATGGGAAGGTTTTATTTTTATTTGTTACAGAATATTTAATAAGTCACCTGAGCCAAATTGGGTTGTAATTGTAACATTCTTTTTTCTTTGGATATCACTGCATAAATGACTTAACAACAAGTTTCATGAGAGGAGGAATGAGGAGGATGCAGAGTGTGTGCATAGCAGGAGCCGATGCTTAGAGCAGGGAAAGGGCTACTGTATATGGATGATGCAAATCATAAAAGGATAAAGCATGCATTTAGAGCGTGCCTGAGATGTTTTTTTTTAACTTTGTATTTTGTTAAAGCGGAACTTTACCTAAAACAATACGATTCTTTAGCAAGGAACATACATTCCACATTATTAATTATGCTACCAAAATCAGTGCATGCTATAAATTGCCTCAGCATTGTTCCTGTTTCTTTTTTCCGGAGGCTGTCATTTTGCTGAAGCTCAGCGCCCCAGAGCAGCAGTAAATCTTTAGGCTGTCAGTGAGTGAGGTGAGGTGCACATCTTCACTCTAAGGCCCCTTTCACACGGGCTTTCCGTTCCGGTCCGCCTGTCAGTTTTTCAGGAGGACCTGATCGGATGCTCCATGCACTCTATGAAGCAGCGGATGTCAGTGGAGTCATCACAGCTGACACCTGCCGCTATCCGATCCTGTCTGTGAAATCAGAACGGAAGGGAAACCCTATTTTCGATTCGTCTGGAGAATCGAGTCGAATAAGATCGGATGAAAACAGACAGGCAGTCCATTTTCATCTCTTATAGAGGAGAGCGGGGATCTGACAGGTCTGTCTCTGCAAAGTAAGCGAAGACAGTGCTGTCATCTGTCTGCTCAGCGAGGATCGGCAGATCAATCCCCGCTGAGCAAAACGGAGTCCCCTTTCACACCGCCCGTGTGAAAGGGGCCTTAGAGGTACAGGTAACTAATAGGCTTTAAACTGTCTCAGTAATGATCAGTTCTTAAAAATTACAAAACTCCACAGAGATTCTTGCTCCAAGTTTATTTCAAGATTCTAAAACTCAGAATTCTGACTTCTAATCTCTGAATTCTGATTTTAATCTCAGAATTCCAATTTTTAATCTCAGATTTCTGACTTTGAAACTCAGAATTCTGACTTTTAATCTCAGAATTTGGATGTTAATCTCAGAATTTGGATGTTAATTTCAGAATTTGGATTTTAATCTCAGAATTTGGATTTTAATCTCAGAATTCTAACTTTGAAACTCCGAAATCTGATTTTGAAACTCAGAATTCTGACTTTAAACTCATAAATCTGTCTTTGAGACTGAGAATCGTGACTTTTAATCTCAGAATTCTAATTTTAATTTCAGAATTCTGAGAAATTAATTTTATAATTCTGACTTTGAAACTCGGAATTTGGGTTTTAATCTCTGAATTCTGACTTTGAAACTCAAAAATCTGACTTTGAAACTCAGAATTCTGACTTTAAACTCAAAAATCTGTCTTTGAAACTGAGAATGGTGACTTTTAATCTCAGAATTCTAATTTTAATCCCAAAATTCTGAGAAATTAATTTTAGAATTCTGACTTTGAAACTCTGAATTCTGACTTTGAATCTCAGAATTCTGACTTTGAAATTCATATATCCTACATGTACTACTTCTGCAATATAAAACTTTCTGTACACATTCATGTTCTGTGGTCTGTATATATAATAGTTTTTTACCAGGGGGTTCCCTGTCACCTAAAAGTGGTTCCTCTGTGTTCAAACTGTTGGGAAAGGCTGCTATAGAGTGTCCCTTGACACTGGTCATTAGCTTCAGTCTGCTTTGGCTGTTGACATCACATCCAATATGATGGCACCCAGCAGCAATCTCTAGGCTTTTGGATGTCTACACATGGGGAATCTCTTACAGATTAATATAATGCATAAAGAATGTAAAATACACAATTGGCATTATTATTATTAGTATTGTTATTATTATTATTATTATTATTATTAATAATAATAATAATAATAATAATAATAATAATAATAATAATAATAATAATAATAATAATAATAATAATAATAATAAAAATATTAATAATATTATTATTATTATTTTTATTTTATTTTACGGTACATTTTTTTAGTATTTCCTCCATTAATTCATTATAAGAAAATAGAATTTTCAATTGTAATGAATTAAAAATAATTTATATATTTTTTTTTTTTCTAAAATGCTATTGAATACAAAAAGTAGAAAAATGTATTCCTTTCAGAGAGTAAAAAAAAAAAAAAGAAACAGTAAAAAAACTGATGTGTGTGCGCCCAGCATAAGTCTGTTTCAGAGATTTGGTTCGGCGTTGCCTGTGCCCGCTTGAATATCGCAAATTCGCACAATGTCGTTCTTATCCTTCTTGGTTATGCTGAGCAGCCGGTGGGTGTCTGAGGAGCCGGGGAAGAGATTCGTTTTCATTATGGAAGCAGCAGAGTGGTAGATAGCGAGGATATTTATCAATGACTTGTATCTGGAATACAGATGCTGCGGGGGCTGTGCTGGCCGGGCTCTGCGCTGGGAAAAGCTTACATTGCACAGTACGGGAGAGACATCACATGGGGAATACAGCAAGTTTACTCAGATAGAAAAACTTTAGGTTCATTGGCCTGTAGCCTAAATTCATGATGAGGGAAATATGGAAGTCCTACTTTCCTGGCTGCCATGCTGTTCTTCTGGCTTCAATACTTTCTGGGTCTTTGTCCCACTATACAGGTCTGGAGGTTTGACTTTACTGGCTCTGAGTTTGTTACAGGTTGCTCCTTTCTAACTATTGATTCAAGAGGATCCGTAGGATTGGTAGGACATTTTTCATTTATTTGACCCCTTCATATCTGAGGTTACTTTGTGCCTTCGTGACTAAGTGTTCATGTACATGTATGGCTAGGGCAGTGATGGTGAACCTTGGCAACCCAGATGTTTTGGAACCAACATCTGCAGTGTAATTGAGCATCATGGGAAATGTAGTTCCAAAACATCTGGGGTGCCAAGGTTCGCCATCACTGGGCTAGGGGGTGGTAAAACCAGCTGTGGTGTTACTGCTCCCCACCCGCCTGTCTGAACAAGAGCATACAGTCATGTATTGCTGCACAAATGGCATTGACCATGTGTATATGGAGCCATGCTGCAACTGTCCCTCAACTGCATGAAATTGTGGCGCGGCATTTACAGAGTTAAATCAGGCGCCTCCCCACTGCCTGTCTATTGCTCTCTAAAAAGCAGTCCACTGTGGATCACTTTTCAGAGGGGTGTCATAGGTTTCCATACATGTGAATGAACCCTAAAGCAGTCATGGGCCAAAGGTTTTGACTGTGTTTGGGTATATATATATATATGTATTGGATATATAACTGATTTATTTGTACAAGTATTCCTTACTCTTAAAGTATACCTTACTCTTACTACTAAACTAAGCATGCCAATATCTTCTATACAGGATGTGGAAACCTTACAAGCGGACCTGAACAAAATAATGGGGTGGGCAACTACATGGCAGATGAGGTTTAATGTTGAAAAATGTAAAGTAATGCACTTGGGTGTCAGAAACACGAAAGCAAGCTACTCACTAGGGGGGGAACCTCTGGGTGAGTCTAGGATTGAAAAGGACCTGGGGGTACTGGTAGACAACAGGCTTGACAGTGGCATGCAATGCCAAGCCGCTGCAAGCAAAACCAACAGAATACTGGGATGTATAAAAAAGGGGATTCACTCCAGAAATAAAGAGATTATTCTCCCACTCTACAAGACTCTGGTCCGGCCACATCTGGAGTATGCTGTCCAGTTCTGGGCACCGGTCCTCAGGAAGGATGTGCTGGAACTGGAGAGAATCCAGAGAAGGGCAACAAAAATAATTAGGGGAATGGAGGACATCAGCTATGAGGAAAGACTACAAGCACTGAACTTATTCTCTCTGGAGA
Source organism: Pelophylax lessonae (assembly GCF_965119305.1). NCBI lineage: Eukaryota > Metazoa > Chordata > Amphibia > Anura > Ranidae > Pelophylax > Pelophylax lessonae. Next base: position 830,452,871 of record NC_138768.1, read on the forward strand.
AGAGACGTTTGAGGGGGGATATGATATCAATGTACAAATACTGTACTGGCGACCCTAGCATAAGGAATAAACTTTTCAGGGAAAGGAAATACAATAAGACACGTGGCCACTCACTAAAACTAGAGGAAAGGCGGTTTAACCTTAAAGTACGTAAGGAGTTCTTCACTGTCAGAGCAGTAAGGATGTGGAATTCTCTTCCACAAGCAGTGGTATCAGCAGGGAGCATCAATAGTTTCAAAAGACTATTAGATGGGCACCTTAAAGACCACAACATACAGGGGTATACAATGTACGGTTAACAGCAAACACGCACATCATAGGTTGAACTGGGTGGACTGATGTATTTTTTCAACCTCACAAACTATGTAACTATGTAACTATGAAATACAAATGCTTTATTTCGAGCTCCAGGCAAATAGCTTAACCACTTCTTGACTGCCCTATAGGAGTATCACTGCTGTGCAGGATCATGTATATACATGCGATTCTGCAATTTCGCCTACAGAGGGCGCTTCTGCTGTCCTTAATCACAGCAAAACCAATCTGCAAGTGCCAGGCACTGAAAGTCCTACGGCACCCGCAGATCATCTGTAAAACACACAGAGATCTGCAAACAAGTATGTAAATACTGTATGTAAACAAGGAAGATCTCCATTCTGACAGGGGGAGGGATGAATTGTGTGTCCATGCAAAGCAGGGAATAAAATCCATCTCTTCCTCTAGTAAAAGCAACACACTGTGTACACAAAAACACTGGCTAGGAACACATTTAACCCTTTGATTGCCCCTGATGTTAAATCAGCCTGTGTCATTAGTACACAGTGCATATTTTTAGCACTGATCACTGTATTAGAGTGACTGGCTCCCACAAAGTGTCAAAAGTGCCAGTTAGTGTCGCACTGTCTGCTGCAATATCACAGTCTAGTATTAAAAAAATAAATAAAAATAAATAAAAATTCCATAATTATATACTATAGTTTTTAGATGCTATAACAATCTCGTAAACCAATCAATAGATGCTTTTTTGTTTTTGTTTTTTGCTAAAAAACATGTTCCAGAATATATATATTGGCCTAAGTTTATGAATAAATTTGATTTTTTTTTTAATTTTGAAGTAGAAAGTAAAAAATATTTTTTTCCAAATTTTTTAGATTAAAGCACAAAAAATAAAAAATGCAGATCAAATGCCAACCAAAAAAAAATCTCTATTTGTGGGAAAAAAATGACATCAATTTTATTTGGGTAAAGCGTTGCAATGGTCAGTTAACCACTTTACCACCGGAGCATTTTGCTGTCTTACGTCTGGGCCACTTTTTGTGATTCGGCGCTGTGCAACTTTAACTGACAATTGCGCGGTCGTTGCGATGCCGTACCCAAACTAAATTTACGTCCTTTTTTCCCCACAAACAGAGCTTTCTTTTGGTGGTATTTGATCACCTGTGCGATTTTTACTTTTTGCGCTATAAACAAAAAAAGAGCGTTCATTTTGAAAAAATAACAATATTTTTCACATTTTTTTATATGAAATTCTCCCCCAAAAAAGATGTAAAAAACAATTTTTTTTTAAATTTTTGGCCAATTTGTTTTCTGCTACCCATGTTTGGTAAAAAAATCACAATAAGCGTATTTTGATTGGTTTGCGCAAAAGTTATTGCGTTTACTAACTAAGGGAAAGATTTATGTCATTTTTGGTGTTTTTTTTTAACGCGTAATGGCGGCGATCTGCGATTTTTTTTGCGGGACTGCGACATTGCGGCGGACAGATCGGACCCTTGACTGACATTTTTGACACTTTTGGGGGTACCAGTGACATTACTGCAGTAATCAGTGCTATACATATGCACTGTTACTGTAAAAATGACACTGGCAGGGAAGGGGTTAATTTTATTGGAGAGGGAGGGGTTAATGTATGCCTGGTGCTTACTGACGTGTGTGGGGGGGGAGGTGACTGAGTGACACAGGGACAGATCCAGGGTTCAGCTATGCTGAATCCTGCAATCTGACTATGCCTGTCACTTAGGAGATCCGCCCGCTTGTGTTTACACAAGCGGGCGGATCTCCACACTAGATCCCCGACGATCGGGGAAGAGCGGCGGCGATCGCCGCTGCACCTCCCCTGGCCCGACTCCCGATGTGACTGAATACAGCGGGAGCGAGCCTCCGGCAGCGCGTGCGCCGCCGAGCAAGGGGAGTAGTACTACGTCGTCAGACGATAATGAGCCACTCTGCCGCAGTAATATTACTGCAGGCAGACGTAAAGTGGTTAAAGTAACGCAGTGCCATATCTCAATTCATGGCCTGGTCATGAAGGAGGGTAAACCTTCTGGAGGTCAAGTGGTTAAATCTTCATTCACAAGGGGCGGGGTGAAGGAATCCATGCCCCATGTGAGGGCCGTGTAAACCTGCATAGAGATGCACATGTGTTCCATGCATCCTCATACAGGCAGTCCCATTGCTGTCAATTGGGACACCAGCATGCGCACAGATAACACTTTGCTAGTAGAGTCTGTGTCCGTGCAACTACTGCGTCCCAAATGACAGCAATGGAACCGCATGGAACACCTGTGCATTCCATGTGGGCTTACACGGCCCTCACACGAGGCACGGATTCATACGCCCCGTGTGAACGAGATAAAAGACAGATAAAATGCATACAGTATCTCACAAAAGTAAGTACACCCTCACATTTTTGTAAATATTTTATTATATCTTTTCATGTGACAACGCTGAAGAAATGACACTTTGCTACAATGTAAAGTAGTGAGTGTACAGCTTGTATAACAGTGTAAATGTGCTGTCCCCTCAAAATAACTCAGCACACGCCATTCATGTCTAAACCGCTGGCAACAAAAGTGAGTACACCCCTAAGTGACAATGTCCAAATTGGGCCCAAAGTGTCAATATTTTGTGTGTCCACCATTATTTTCCAGCACTGTCTTAACCCTCTTGGGCATGGAGTTCACCAGAGCTTCACAGGTTGCCACTGGAGTCCTCTTCCACTCCTCCATGACGACATCATAGAGCTGGTGGATGTTAGAGACCTTGCGCTCCTCCACCTTCTATTTGAGGATGCCCCACAGATGCTCAATAGGGTTTAGGTCTGGAGACATGCTTGGCCAGTCCATAACTTTTACCCTCAGGTTCTTTAGCAAGGCTGAATGCACAATACATCGAACCTTGAAGAAGATACAGCAGCAGATAACCACACCACATACCACTCCTGTCAGCTAAGAACAGTAAACTGAAGCTACAATTTGCACAGGCTTGCCAAAATTGGACAATAGAGGATTGGAAAAACGTTGCCTGGTCTAATGAGTCTCGATTTTAGCTGCAACATTCAGATGGTAGTGTCAGAATTTGGGCGTAAACAACAAACATGGATCCATCATGCCTTGTATCAACAGTTCAGGCTGGTGGTGGTGTAATGGTGTGGGGGATATATTCTTGGCACACTTTGGGCCCCTTAGTACCAATTGAGCATTATTTGAACCTCATGGCCTACTTGAGTATTGTTACTGACTATATCCATCCCTTTATGACTACAGTGTACCCATCTTCTGATGGCTACATCCAGCAGGATAATGCACCATGTCACAAAGCTCAAATCATCTCACCACTGGTTTCTTCAACATGACAATGAGGTCACTGTACTCCAATGGCCTCCACACTCACCAGATCTCAATCCAATAGAGAACCTTTGGGAAGTGGTGGAAGAAGGGGATCAGGACAATATCCCCCCAGGCAATATCCCCCCAGAAAACATCCCCCTGGACATAATCCCCCCGGGACAACATCCCCCGGGCAATATCCCCCGGGACAATATCCCCCCGGAAAACATCCCCCTGGACATAGGGTTAGGGTTAGGGTTAGGTTTAGAGGGGGGATATTGTCTAGGGGGATATTGTCCATGGAGGATATTGTCCGGGGGATGTTGTCCAGGGGGGATATTGTCTGGGGGGATGTTGTCCAGGGGGGATATTGTCCTAGAATCGGAATGAGAGATCTTAGAACTCACAGCTTAGCAGTAGGATTTTACCACCCCCAACTGCTAATGTGAAGAGGTTCACATTTACCATGACAAAATATGCTAAAACCCTCAAACTACACAGTGCAGTTCCTCTCCCCCTAAGTCCATTTCAAAATACTTTTTCTTATTCTATAATACAGGTGCCCTTTAACCACTTGCCGACTGCCCCACGCAGATTTACTGCGGCAGGGCGGCACAACTGTGCATAATCACGTAGATCTATGTGATTATGTGCATGCGGTTTCGGCCGCAGCGTACGCGCCTCCGGAGCCGCACTCCTGCTGTGATTAGACCACGGGAAGAGCAGGCTCGACTGCCGCCGGCCTCCCGCAATCTTCTGCAAAACTGACAGGAGAGCCGCCTGGAAAGTAAACAATGTAAGACGGCTCTCCTGTCAGAGAGGAAGGGAAAGATTGTGTGATTCAACTAAGCTGAATCACAGATCTCTTTCTGCCTCTGTCCAATCCATCCCCCCACAGTTAGTGGGCACATCTAGGGAACACATTTAACCCCTTGATCACCCCCATTGTTAACCCCCTCCCTGCCAGTGTCATTTATACAGTTAACAGTGCATATTATTTAGCACTGATCACTGTATTAATGTCAATGGTCCCCAAAAAGTGTCACTTAGGGGGAGATTTACTAAAACTGGAGCACTCAGAATCTGGAGCAGCTGTGCATGGTAACCAATCAGCTTCTAACTTCACCTTGTTCAATGAAGCTTTGACAATAAAACCTGGAAGCTGATTGGTTTCTGGGCAGAGCTGCACCAGATTCTGTACTCTCCAGCTTTATTAAATCTCCCCCTTAGTGTCAGATTTGTCTGCCGCAATATCGCAGGTCCCGATAAAAACCGCTGATCGCTGCCATTACTAATAAAAAAAATAAAAAGTCCATAAATCTATCCCGTAGCTTGTAAATGCTATAACTTTTGCGCAAACCAATTATTGTACGCTTTTTGGGATTTCTTTTACCAAAAATATGTAGCAGAATACAAATTGACCTAAACTGATAAAAAAAATTTGATTTTTTACATTTTTTTTATCAGGAATGTTTTATAGCAGAAAGTCGAAAGAAATTGGTGTTTTTTCAAAATGTATGCATTTTTTTTTTTGTTCATAGCGCAAAAAAATAAAAATCGTACAGGTGATCAAATACCACCAAAAGAAAGCTATATTTTAGATTGTAAGCTCTAACGAGCAGGGCCGTCCAATTCCTTCTGTATTGAATTATATTGTAACTGTATTGTCTTCCCTCATATTGTAAAGCACTGGGCAAACTGTTGGCGCTATATAAATCCCGTATAATAATAATTTGTGGGAAAAAAGGACATCAATTGTTTTTGGGTACAGCGTCACACGACTGCGCAATTGTCATTTAACCACTTGCCGACTACCGCACGACTATATACGGCGGCGATCAGCCCCTCAGAGGCAAAGTGACGTACCGGTACATCACTAGCCTGTGAGCCAATAGGGGGCGAGCGCGTGCCGCCGGAGGCGCTCTCCCGCCCCCGCTCATTCCCTAAGCAGCTTGTGCGTGTGACCGGCGGACCCGATGTCCGCCAGTCACTCGCGATCGTCGGATACAGCGGGAGAAAGGCAGGCGACTAATGTAAAAACAGCCGCCTGTCATTCTCCCCTGTGTAATAGCACAGATCATACGGTCCTGCTATGTAGGACCGTTGATCTCTGATGTTACACACACAGCCACATCCGATCACAGTTAGAAGTACGCCCCTAGGGACACACTTAACCCCTCCCTCTCCAATGAAGTTAACCCCTTCCCTCCCAGTGTCATTTTTACAGTAACATGTATAGTATGTATAATGTATAGCACTGATTAATGTCACTGGTACCCCTAAAAGTGTCAAAAATGTCAGTCAAGGGTCCGATCTGTCCGTCGCAATATCGCAGTGCCGCAAAAAAAATCGCAGATCGCCGCCATTTCTCGTTAAAAAAAAAAAACTATAAAAATGACAAAAATCTTTACCTTAGTTAGTAAACGCAATAACTTTTGTGCAAACCAATCAAAATACGCTTTTTGCGATTTTTTTTTTACCAAACATATGTAGCAGAAAACAAATTGGCCTAAAATGTTAAAAAATTTTGATTTTTACATTTTTTTTGGGGGGGGGGAATTTCATATAAAAAAATGTGAAAAATATTGTTATTTTTGCAAAATTGTCGCTCTTTTTTTGTTTATAGCGCGTGATCAAAAAATCGCACAGGTGATCAAATACCACCAAAAGAAAGCTCTGTTTGTGGGGAAAAAAAGGACGTCAATTTAATTTGGGTACAGCGTTGCAGGACCGCACAATTGTCCGTTAAAATCACGCAGTGCCGAATCGCAAAATAGGCCCTGGTCAGGAAGGGGGTAAAATCTTCCGGGGCTTAAGTGGTTAAAGCAACGCAGTGCCGAATCACAAAAAATGGCTTTGTCATTAAGGGGGTAAAACCTTTCCGGGGCTGAAGTGGTTAAAGAAATGTGACCAGACAGAGGCAGGGGAAGGGTTTCGGTCCTCGGCAGAGAAGGGACAGATGGGGGAATGGCTGGAGTCCTCAGACAGATGTGCCTGGGCTGTAATGCAAAGCTTTTCAAACAGGTTCACTAGATGAAGACCGTAAAAATGCACAATAAATATTTTGTGGCTGCAATTAATTCAGATGGTATTTACCACGTTGCTCTTATTAAAGAGCTTTCTGACAACCTCAATGAAGAGTCAATGGCCCTGAAAGTTTCCGGAATGGTTGGCGTTCCGCAACCCACAGAGCTCTGATTACAGCTATTTACCGTGGAGCTGAAACCGGGAAAAAACTGAGCAATGTGCTGGAGCAGCAGGTGAACGATGAAGTGTTTTCTAAAAGGGGTTATCTCAGGCTAAATACACAATTTTAACTTTTGTCTATCAATGACAGTCAAGAGTATATACAGTAGGTGCTAACACAGTAAAAAACAAAACAAAACAAAAAAAAAAAAAAATAGTAAAATAATATTTAATTGGTACAATATATACTGTATAGAGCATTTTATTTATTGTAAATCTCTACAAGGATGACCTGGTATCAGCCACTTTCAGTGTGTGTACAGCAAGGTTGGGGTGTGAAAGGAAGAAACTATACAATGAACCAATCAGCTCATGTGCTGAAAAGAAGCATGCTGATAGGAGCGGAGAGCACAGTGACAGAGAGATGAGCTCATTGTTGTGCTACTTCTCCTTTCACTGTCCAGTCACACACAGGCTGGGGGTGCGTCCGGGATGACCTGACCTCAGATTTGTCTGCTGGGATGACCTGACCTCAGAGGAAGTGTGTCCAGTCACAGAATTGATATCTGGTATTTAAAGGGGGTGCCCCATCTGTTCATGTACTGTCCCTGGTTTTAAATTAAAATATTAAATTGTACCTAAGCTTTAATATTACTTTAACTGCAGCTGAGAAAAAAAAAATGGTTTCTGGCTGTGCAGTGTAAATGTTAGTACTGAATAGAATAAAAAAAAAAAAAAAAAAATCTTTTTGCATGTGAAACAGCTTCCAAGTAGGTATTTCAAACCGACCACATTAGGCATTAGAGCACATCTATCTCAGCGTGATCAGATTTCTGTCTGTGCTGGGGGCACAGCCTGTCTGTTCTCCAATGATCAGGCTTGTGCTGACAAACCCTCCTGAACAGCTGATCACTGGGAAGATCAGTGTGCTGCTATTTCTCCACTCCCAGCTCTCCAAATCTCTTATGCAAAAAATGATAAATACATTTTTTTTCTTTTTTTTGTATGTGATCACCTATTTTTTTTTTTTTTTTTAAACATACGGTACTGAGCAAAAAAATGTAGGCAGGTGTGAAAAAATGGTTTTGAAATATATATTTACATTTTATTATTTTTAATCAATTAAAAAAACTGAACAGAAGAAAAAATGTAATCAAATCAATATTTTGTATGACCACCCTTTGGCTTTATACCATTATCAATTCTTACACTTCCACACTTTGAACACTTGCACGAAGTTGCTGTGCCAACTTCAGAGTCACATGGTCTGGTTGTCATCTGAAGGAGGATCCTGGATTTCAAGGCTGGCTCAACAGAATTACAAATCCTTTATCAGGTAGATCATTTGACAGAGACCAATCAGCCATAACATTATCACCACTGACAGGTAAAGTGAATAACATTGATTATCTCGTTACAATGCCATCTGAAAGTAGGTTGGATATAATAGGCAGTAAGCGAACATGTTGTCCTTGAAGTAGATGCGTTAAAAGCAGAAGAAATGGACAAGCGTAAGGTTTTGAGTGACTTAGACGAGGGCTAAATTGAAATGGCTTGACGATTGGGTCAGAACAACACCAATACTGCAGCACTTGTGGGATGTTTCCAGTCTGCAGTTGTCAGGAACGACCAAGTGTGGTCCAAGGAAGCAAAACTGGAGAACCAGTGATAGGGTTATGGGTGGCCAAGGCTCTTTGATGCATGAAAAGTTAATGCTGGTTCCTATAGAAACGTGTCAGAACACACAAGGCATCGCAGTTTGTTGCATACTGGGTGTGTATCCACAGATTGGTTAGGGTCCCCATGCTTACCCATGTCCACAGCCAAAAGTGTCTACAGTTGGCATGAAAGCATCAGAGCTGGACCACGGAGCAATGGAAGTAGGTGGCCTAGTCCAGTGTTTCTCAACCTTTTTTTCAGTCAAGGCACCCTTTAACCTCCCTGGCGGTATGATTATTTCAGATTTTAGGTGCTGAAAGCGGTACCATTATTTTGCATGTAATTCTTAAGGATGAGCAGCCCAAACCAACTATTTACATATGATTTTTTTTTACTGTGCGTTCTTCTTTATAACATCTCGGGTATGATAAAGTTTAAAACACAAAATCATAAATTATAATATAATAAATAACTATAAGGTTAAAGAGTTAAAGTATACCTCTTCCAGGATCCAGCGACTTCTCCCTGACGGCACCTCGAGTATGGCTCGGGGTTACCGCTTATAGCACTGAAATTCCACCCTGAGCCACACTCGGAATTACCGCCAGGGAGGTTAACCACTTAAGCCCCGGGAAGATTTTACCCCCTTCCTGACCAGGGCCTATTTTGCGATTCGGCACTGCGTGACTTTAACGGACAATTGCGCGGTCGTGCAAAGCTGTACCCAAATTAAATTGTCGTCCTTTTTTTCCCACAAACAGAGCTTTCTTTTGGTGGTATTTGATCACCTGTGCGATTTTTTTGATCATTCGCTATAAACAAAAAAAGAGCGACAATTTTGCAAAAATAACAATATTTTTCACATTTTTTATATGAAATTCCCCAAAAAAAATGTAAAAATCAAATTTTTTTAACATTTTAGGCCAATTTGTTTTCTGCTGCATATGTTTGGTAAAAAAAATCGCAAAAAGCGTATTTTGTTTTTGGTTTGCGCAAAAGTTATTGCGTTTACTAACTAAGGGAAAGATTTTTGTAATTTTTATTGTTTTTTTTTTTAACGAGTAATGGCAGCGATCTGTGATTTATTTTGCGGGACTGCGATATTGCGGCGGACAGATCAGACCCTTGACTGACATTTTTGACACTTTTGGGGGTACCAGTGACATTACTACAGTAATCAGTGCTATACATATGCACTGTTACTGTAAAAATGACACTGGCAGGAAAGGGGTTAACTTTATTGGAGAGGGAGGGGTTAAGTGTGTCCCTAGGGGCGTGTTTCTAACTGTGATTGGATGTGGCTGTGTGTGTAACAGCACACATCCACATAGCAGGACCGAGTGATCAGTGCTTTTACACAGGGGAGAATGACAGACGGCTTTGTTTACATTAGCCGCCTGCCTTTCTCCCTCTCCACCCGACGATCACGAGTGACCGGCGGACATCGGGTCCGCCGGTCACACGCGCCAGCTTCTTCAGGTACGAGTGGGAGTGGGAGCGGGCCTCCGGCAGCGTGCGCTCACCCCCTATTCACTCCCAGACTAGTGACGTACCGGTACGTCACTTTGCCTGGGAGGGGCTGACCGCCACTGTATATAGTCGGGCAGCGGTCGGCAAGTGGTTAAAAAATATAGACAATCTCAAGGCACCCTTTAAAATTATGGACAGTCTTGAGGCCCCCCATTCTCAAATATAAAAAAAATTATTCTAATAGCTTTACATAATGCAGAAACATCCACACATAGAACACCCAACATTAGAGGTGATTCATTTTTCCAAAGCAAATACACTTTTGCACACTGGTACTGACTAGTATTCCAGTGTTTCTCTTCCCCCCTCAATTTCTCTCTATCAGTCAACTAATGTCACCCCAGTGCTGAAGGAGAGCAGCAGGGGAGGGTCAAACAAGGATGCTGTGGAGGCGACAGACATCCTCCTTATTAACTGATGGCTTCATTGGTTGTCAGGATTCCAGTGTCTAGAAAGTTGTAATGGTGCACAATGAAAATCCGTGGCTTTTTGTAACTTAAGCCCCGTACACACGCGTTGACAATCGGCAGGGAATTTTCGTCCGACGACCGATCTGACGATTTTCGGCTTGTTAGTATGATGCTTCCGACAACCGACTCCGACTTTTCGGCCGAAAAAAATCTGGTGTGCAGGCTATAAAATTTTTGGCCGTCGTCAAAACACGGCCGATTTTTGTGCAGTCAGTACAGATTTCGACAGGGAAAAATCTAATGAGCAAGTCTGGGCATGCTCAGAGAAGAAAGAACACAAAGAAAGCAAACCAACACATGACATCACTTCTGAAGTAGAATTTTGTCGGGCGAGAAAATTTGTGTGCAGTCTAGGCACATTCCAACCAACAAAACACAACTCTGGACAAAAGACGGACGATCGGTCGGCCGATAATCGTTGCGTGTGTACTAGGCTTAAAAGGCATGCTTCCTGCTGGTTTGTATACAATTTTTGATACATTTTTAAGCATTTTGCCAAGACACCCCTGAAGAAACTTCAAGGCACCCCAGGTTGCAAAGGGCTGGCCTGGTCTAATGAATTCATTAATGGTTTGAGGAACACAACAAAGAGTTGGAGATGTTGACCTCCAAATTCTCCAGATCCTAATCCATGATGTGATGGAAAAAGTTCAATCCATGAAGGGCCCACCTTGCAACTTACAGGACTTGGGATCTGCTACTGATAGCTTGGTACCAGATACCACAGCATACCTTCAGAGGTCTCATTCCTTGTTGGGGTATGGAGGGTGTCCATAATGTTATGGCTGCTCCGTGTATATGTATGTAGAAGTTATAACAAAGGGTAAGGTAGGGGGAAATCTTTTCATACTAAAAGGTGCCTCTTTTTCCCTTTCCCGTCTGTATAAGCTCATACAAAGGTCCTCTTGGAGTTAGGACTGTGGCGATAATATATACACCCCCACTCCTGTTTAGCTTGTAAAGCACTCGCCCCATCGATTTAGCCAACGATGAACACCTTATCTGTAATTCACACAAACAAATCTCCAGAAATGCTAAACCTTGCTGCTCTTTTCCATAAATCTGCCAATATCTTTCTTCTCCATTTAAAAAAAAAAAGGACAAGTACATTTCCATGCAAATGCCATTTATCAGCCTCATCTAGGAAATCTCACTCTTGAGAGATTGACATGGCGGATCAGTCGTTCCCTGTGCTTGCTTTGTTAGCCTGTCCTCTCTGGCTTATTATGTAAGCATTGCTAAGCTGCGATATACATTGCAGTTGCATGCCTCCTATTTACCGGGAGAGTCAATTGGTAGGCTGTGATTTTATCTGCAATGCAAGAGAGAGAAGTGGAAGCATAAGAGCTGCTGTCAGACATTCTACACCGAGATTTCATGTGAATTGGGCATGCAGTCGATGACACTTATTTCTTCTTTTCTGCAAAACACAGAAAGCTTCAGAATGTGATTTCCAACCTTTTATTTTTAGCTAAGGTTAGCGAGCCGGTATTTTAAATGCTGGAAAAGCATCCTTAAAGGAGAAGTACGGCCAAAGCCTGGGGATCGTTCGTTCTGTAACCCGTTTTCAGCAGACAGCAGGCTGAAGTCACTGAGCCGGTACAGGCTCAGCAAAAATTGTGACCATATGGTTGGTATTTACCCAGGTACCTGGACTGACACCCGGCTCAGCCACTCAGTGAGCCACTGTGAGCCTGAGCCGGCCACTTCCACCCCCTCCACAGCCTAGCACTCCAGTGAACGTGGGGGGGGGGGGGGGGGTTGTGGGACTGACAGTCACCAGCTCTCTGCTCATAGAACTCTGAGAACTGATCGATCAGCGGTTCTCAGTGTTAGGGCCGGTGGGAGACAGCTGCATCCAGAATCATAGGTAAGTATGATTCTACAAAAAGACAGAACCCCATACTTCTCTCTTAAATACACCAATCATTTTTACCCTTCTACCTTGACCTAACCTAATCCCCCCCCCCTCCTCTTTAAGTGATGCATATGCAGGGACTATATTTAAAAGAACAAAAAAAGGCTCACCAGTCTTGTGCCTCTGGTGAAGAGGGGTCACCCCCTGAAATGAATCAGCATATGTTGGACTGTGTGACATCTTTCTAGTCCATCTGGAGGAATGAGTTCTGGTTGTCCTTTTGGAGATGTATGATTAGCATGTTGTGTTTTACTGTATGTGAGTACATTATCTAGAATAGAAAAAAATTCAGGACAATGTCCTGCTGATGGTAGATTTTAAAGCGGAGTTCCGGGCACGAAAACTTTTTTTCAATAAACATACCCACCGGGACAGTCAGAGCTAGTACATTCCACAATGGCTAGCCTCTGATCTGTCCCGGTTCGCACTTACCTGCAAGAAGAAATGCTCACTTATAAAATTTCTTCTCCAGCGTTGCCATCTCTGTTGTGGGCAGCTGAAGCCGGCGCGATCCTCTTCTGCATCCTCTTCCGTGTCTTCTTCTCCCAGAATGCGCCTGCACCGGCCCCTCTCATCACTTCCGTTGCGGCAGTGACGAGCGGGGTCGGTGCCGTCGCATTGATTCCTGGGAGCGATGACGTTCAGCTCCCAGGAATCATTGCAAACCGGAAGTGACGGCGGAGCCGCGGCACAGAGGGAGGAAGTGGAGAATAGGTGAGTATATTCTATCTACAATTACAAGGTGAGTAAAAAAAAAAAAATATACCTAACTATCCAATTCCTTTTCAGGTGAAGGAGACCAGGCGGATGGGCACAAAAAAAAAAAGGTCGATTTTGTGCCCGGAACTCCGCTTTAAAGACACTCACATGGGACAATATATAGATTAATAAAAAGTTATTTATTGAACATCATATGAAAACACAGTAGACACCATAAGTAGGTATATTAAAAAAAAAAAAAAAACACACACATATACACATGTATTTATCAGAGATGAAATTTGTGGCATATACGTATAACCTGTGTATATTGACTTCACACAAGAGGTATTGGGTTGAAGTAGTTGGTTGACATGTTTTGCTTTGTGCTTCCTCAAGACCAGCCACGGTATGCCGCGTACAACTAATTGCAAAACAGATATTATTATTAGTTTAACATTGAAAAAATATATTTCTATTATTTTACATTCAGATACAATTAGTGATCATCACTTACATGCCAGAAGCCCAATAAGGTCATATATGTCTGGAGACAGACACAGGGGACAAGTAGCCGATAGAGGCTCAACTGGAAAACCCTTTCCCTCTGATAGCTGTATATAACAATTGAGAGATGGATATGAACTGACCCATGTCTCAACTATGTATCTATATATATCAAGATATTTTACGAGCAAAAATTTGCTTTATATTACTATATTAAACAGATATATAGCAATGAGCCCATGTCTTAACTAGGGATCGACCGATTATCGGCAAAGCTGATATATCGAGGGTCGATCTGCACTTTCCCCGATATATCAGAATCAGCCCCTGAGGTTACCGATATTGCTGATATTTTGGAAAAGTGCTTGTACGGGAGTGATGCCTGCAGCTAGAGGCATCACCCCAGTACCGGCGTCCATAGCCGACGGTCGGCTGTCTTGTAATGACAACTGATGCGGCTGAGAAGCCGCTTGGCTGTCATTACAAGGAGCCGGAGGTGATGTCCACCCCTCCCGCCACCTTCAGTGGCTCGCAACCAGCCTGCACGGCTGCCAAAGAGAAGACCCGATCAAAGCCGCATTTGGCTCTGATTGGTCCCCATGTAAAAACCCGGAAGTGAAGCCATGACATCACTTCCGGGTACTCTGCACCAAATTCGAAAAAAATTACAGCATTCAAAACAGCCAAACAAGGTGTTTTGAATGCTTTTAAGTGCAGAGGAGGGGTTTGGGGTCTTTTAGACCCCCAGATCCCTCCACAAGAGTACCTGTAAAAAAATAAAAAAAATAAATAAAAAAAAAATAAAAAATTTTAATGTACGAAAATATCAGTCAATATCGGCCAATATCGGCCGATACCGATATGCGATGACCAAAATATCAGTATTGGCAATAAAAAACCGATATCGGTCGATCACTAGTCTTAACCATATATCCATATATCAAAGTGCTATGCCTGTAGAGGTTTACCTTTCATTGGCAAAAATGGATATGTTGGTTTGACTTCCCTGAAGATAGGTTCACATTTGGAGGAGATGCAGATATAGTGGTCATATAGGTTTCTTCTTTCTGTACATAGAAAGGAATTGTTGCATTATTTTGCAGATTGCCAATGTTGCGAGACAGTTTTATACCCTGGCTGTATTTGACCACAATTACATACCATATCCTGCAATAGCTCAGAGATGGTTCCTTTTCTTTAACAATGGGCTGTATCTATGTCCATGTCTAACACGGCCCCAGCACAGACCTTCCTCTATGTACTTTCTCTGTAAGTCAAATATATGTCTTGATTAAATTATACCATCCAATGTTCTAATCCTAGCTTCTGATGTAATATGCTGCCCTTACCTCCGAGAGTCTGCCCGGTCATCAGCTGTGTTGCTGCTTCCACAGGCAGATATGCATTTTATCCCCTACGATTGTCACGAACTCCGCCTGGCAGACGTCAGTTGATAATGTCATGGCATCGTGTGCGCCCCATCACTGCGCATGCGCAAGATGGCGCTGATTGCAGTGAAGCTGTGATAGCAGCGTGATTGGCTACTTCCTCCCTCCTAAGGGAAAATAAGAAGGGCAACCCATCGCTGCCAAAGTTATAACTAGCCCATCTTTCCTATGGCATAGAACTGATATGGGGAGCATATGTCCGCCCATCAGCTGCCCAGACCAATATTTGTACTTAAGTGCATGATGATCATCGTAGTAATTTATAACAAAAAAAGTATTTAATATAACAACAATTTTTATTTTAATTTGTGACCTGCTAAACATAAATACAAAGATGCCTGTGAAACAATTCAATTTATTACCTCACATATGGGCCCCATAAAGACGGGGCCTATTGGTGTATCAATCTGGCTTGACATAAGTAGATCATTATTGCCCCCCAATGTCATTATTAAAGTGTCTGCCTTAACATCAGTGGTTAAGCATAGCGTGCATCAATTCTAACAGAAATATATTAGTTGGTTTTAGAGAGGTCATATCGATCTCTATAGTCAGGCAATATTAATGCTCACAAAAATGGTTTGAAGCTAATTGCTTCATTCAGGCCTGGTGGTTTAGTCGCTTCTAAAAGGTATAGCCATCTGGTTTCACATTGTAGAATTTGTTTATCAAAGTCACCCCCTCTGGGATCTGGTATTATGCGTTCTAAAGCTGCACATTTAATCGCATCAGTATTTCGTTTATGGTGGAGAGCAACATGTCTGCCAATAGGTGTGTCTAATTGATTCCTGGTAATGTAATATATATGATATTTATTTCTGCGCCAAAAATTATGTTTGGTCTTCCCAATGTAATACGCTCCGCATTCACAGAACATAATATATACAATGCCAACAGTTTGGCAGTTGACATGGTGTGTTAAAGTATGCAAATTACCATTAGGTAAGTAAAAGGTCTGGTTCTCAAATATCCACTGGCAGAAGTTGTGCGCTCCACATTTCCCAGTACCACAGATTTCATACTTTGTGTTGGAATTTTGCATATTGTCAAAATGGCTTTTAGTTAATTTATCCTTCATGGATTTTGCATGTCTGTATTTTTGGATAGTCTTTTATATATTTCTCAAAAATAGGATCATTCTTTAGAAGGTACCAGTGTTTTTGAATAATCTGGCGAACCCGGACGTGTTGACTATTGAAGGAATAAATCTAGTGGTTTCAGTTTGTTGCGATTCTCTTTTCTTATAGAGAACTTGCCCCCTAGTGAGTTGTTTCACTTTGTTAAAGGCTCTATTTAGACATTTACATGAGTATCATCATAACCCCCCTGGCGGTACTTCCGAGTGTGGCTCGGGGTTAATTTTCAGTACCAAAAGCGGTAACCCCGAGCCACACTCCGAATTACCCCAGAATGTTACTCACCTTCCCTTTGTTACCCCGCTGTCCTCCCCAGCGTCCTCCCCATCCTTCTCACACTCTCTCCCCGCTCTGTGCATGGCCGATTGCCAGCACTTGCCCTCTGGTTCCCTACCCTGCGAGCGTTGCAACGGATTACACTGTATCATGCCATTTCACCACAGGATTTCACCTGGTGACTTTTCCAGTACCCTTCCTGTCATTTTCCAGTTCTTTGAGCCTGGAAAATAGAGAACGACCATGGCGTCCAAAAAGCTTTCTTTTTTTTGCGCAAAAGCGCTTTTAGACGAACTGGAAAACAGTGACAGCGAAACGGAGTTACTTGAAGAACTGAGCGATAGCGATTCCTGGCAAAATTCATCATCAGGTACGGAAAGTGACGACAGCGACGATTCTGATGTCTCTTTCTGGCACATAGCTTGTGGAATTTGGGAAGTTTATCAGATGATTCTTCAGAATTTCCAACGGAGCGATGTGCCAGAAAGAGACATCAGAATAGTTGCTAACATCACTTTCCGCACCTGATGACGAATTTTTCCACGAATCGCTATCGCTCAGTTCTTCAAATAACTCAGTTTTGCTGTCGCTGTTTTCCAGTTTGTCTAAAAGCGCTTTTGCGCAAAAAGAACGCTTTTCGGAAACGCCATGGTCGTTCTCAATTTTCCAGACACAAAGAACTGGAAAAGCGCAGGCAGGCTACTGGAAAAGTCCCCAGGTGAAATCCTGTGGTGAAATGGCATGATACAGTGTAATCCGTTAGGATCACAGCTTTGTATCATGTCATTTAGTGTATTTACATTTTTTAAATTGCCGCTGGTTCCACCCCCTGTGTCGCAACGCTCGCAGGGAAGGGAACCGAAAGACAGGTGCCGGCATCGACCAAGCACACAGTGGGAGGACAGCGGGAGGACTGCTGGGAAGGATGGCGGGGGAGAAGGGCGGGGGGAACGGCGGGGGGGAACGGCGGGGGAGAACGGTGGGGTATCGCAGGGGAATGTGAGTTTTAAAATGTAAAACAACAGATTTCTATGCAAAAGAATGTACCGCTTTTAGCACAGAAATCTGGACTTAATCATACCGCCAGAGAGGTTAATAATAGCCTGCCTTTGAGTTCATCCACCTGTTTTTGGAATTCCATATCATTTGAGCATATCCGGTCAAGCCGGAGATGCTGACTATTCGGAATGCTTCGTAGTAAGGGTTTGGGATGGAGTACATTATCTACTTTTAACTTTTGGAAAAAAATTGTGTCGCTGTTAATGCACAAGGCTGGTGCGCCCTCTATTGTTTTACATATAGTGTCTATGGATTCCTAAATTTGAAGAGGGCAGTAAGGCCAACTGGAACCTAATGGACTGAGACCTAGTTCATGCTTTACACACGCCCGAGACTTCTTCCACAATCATGGTGCCATTCTTGAGTATGGAAGATTTTTACTATATATAAATGCATATGTAAGAATCTGCTGCCCTCTACTGTCTGAATTTGTAAATGACTGTAAATATATTACGTATGTTCTTACTGACCCTGAGTTATGGGCTTTGAAACCCTGAAAGGAGAAAGTGGGGAAAGAGTGTCTCAGCCACATGTCCTGTCTATGCTCCAAGGCAGAAGAGACTATTTTACACTACAAGGAAGGGACTAAAGTGCAGAGTAGATAGGCTAAATCTGAGTTCTAGTGCCACACCACCAGTGAGAACTTCCATTCTGGTTGAACAACTGTGACCAATTCAGCGATGATGATCTCCCACAGGATTGGTAATGTCAGCAGCAGAGTCTCTCTGTATTGCCATATGTCAGGGAACCATCCAGCAAACAGTTCAATGACACAGCAGCCCACTTTAATGGTAACCTCTTGTTGTCCTCAACACAATTGCCTCGAGTCCAGAATCTCTCTCCCTCTTCCCTTCTCTCAGCTCCCTGTTCTGCTAAAACGTGTAGTCCATTCAGCAGTGGCAGTCCCTCCATTGGGGCCAGACGCGTGGATTGCAATGTTTTTTTTTTTTTAAGCATGTGATTAGAGCCAGAGGCTCTAATAGGCTTCAAAAAAGGGTGGGCTCGGGGCGCAGAGCACTGCGCCCTGAGCCCACCCAGTTGTGTGACCCATTTCCCGATTGGCCGAAAGGAGAAGCCCTGTCATTGGCCAAGGAGGAGGAGGAGGGAGGAGACGCAGGAGACTGAGGGGGAAGCCGCCGCTGCTACCTGCCTACCTGCCCTCAAACCCCCTCCCCCCGGCCCATGGAGCACCAGCCGCCACTGCCATTCAGTCCTTGGTTTAAAAGGAAAATGTCTCCAGAGACTGCATTTCTCAAAATCCCGGGTGGTTCCTACTAGCACTCTTCTTCCTCCCAGGCAGCATAGCAGCCTGTCAATATCCTCTGATGCCCTGGGTCAGTATGCATGCTCTTTTCCAGTTTACAGTGGCTGCAGCACTGCCTTGCAAGTGTCCTGCATTCTCTTTCTCCTCCTCTTCTCACTGGCAGCCAAGGAGAGGGAGAGCAGCTGCAGAACTGGCTGTGTGTGAACAGCTGCAGCAGTGTGACACTGTCAGTGACATTCCATTCTATGCAGTGACAGGTGGTAGATCTAGATAAAAAAATATGGTCGGATCCATGTAAGTATGCATCTGTGGAAGGGGAAAGTGTGGTCAGTTAGGTCAAGGCAAAGGAGTATAAAAAGATAATCCCCCTTTATTTTAAAGAAGGCTGCAGGAGAGTGAAATGTCATTATTAGGGATGATCGAACTTTTGAAAAGTTCGGTTCGACCAGAACACCCGAACTTCACGAAAGTTCGGCCCGGATTTCAGAACCCCATTGAAATCAATGGGACCCGAACTTCTGTAATCAAAAAACACCATTTTTAAGCCCTAAAACCCAATAAATGCCCCTAAAAAGTGCCTAGGGTTCTGGGTCATGCCCCATTAGCTATTAATCACACAAAAAAAAGTTCTTAAAAATTGTAATTTTTGATAAAAAAGCCAATTATTGAAAAATTAAAAAAAAAAAAAAGAGATTTTTTTGATTTTTACTTTGGATTTAGTATCTGGGGGGTCTAAAAGGTGTGCATGTGAAGTTTCAGCTCTGTAGCATGTCCAGAACCATGAAAAAAAAAAAGATAATTTTTCAGTAGAACAGGGATGTGGTTCGGGAGCCTCCTTTAACTTTAACACCTATATGATCTTTTTTTCTGGTTCTGGACATGCTACAGAGCTGAAACTTCACAGGTACACCTTTTAGACCCCCCAGACACAAAATCACACAAAAAAAGTTCTTAAAAATTGTCATTTTTGATAAAAAAGCCAATTATTGAAAAATTAAAAAAAAAAAAAGAGATTTTTTGATTTTTACTTTGGATTTAGTATCTGGGGGGTCTAAAAAGTGTACATGTGAAGTTTCAGGTCTGTAGCATGTCCAGAACCAGAAAAAAAGATCATATAGGTGTTAAGGTTAAAGGAGGCTCCCGAAATCTCTTTTTTTTTTTTTTTTAAATTTTTCAATAATTGGCTTTTTTATCAAAAATGACAATTTTTAAGAACTTTTTTTGTGTGATTTTGTGTCTGGGGGGTCTAAAAGGTGTACCTGTGAAGTTTCAGCTCTGTAGCATGTCCAGAACCCCAAAAAAAGATCATATAAGTGTAAAAGAGGGGTCCCACCATCCCTGCTCTACTGAAAAATTATCTTTTTTTCTGGTTCTGGACATGCTACAGAGCTGAAACTTCACAGGTACACTTTTTAGACCCCCCAGACACTAAATCCAAAAAAAGTCATGCCTGCCTCCAAAAATGCCCGATAAATGCAAGAAAAAGCGCCGTAGAGAAGCCGTATTCCTGTTCTAATAAAAATTATAAGAAAATGCTAATTTTTGGGGGGTTCTGGACATGCTACAGAGCTGAAACTTCACATGTACACTTTTTAGACCCCCCAGATACTAAATCCAAAGTAAAAATCAAAAAATCTCTTTTTTTTTTTTTTTTTTTAATTTTTCAATAATTGGCTTTTTTATCAAAAATGACAATTTTTAAGAACTTTTTTTTGTGTGATTTTGTGTCTGGGGGGTCTAAAAGGTGTACCTGTGAAGTTTCAGCTCTGTAGCATGTCCAGAACCATAAAAAAAAAGATTGTTTGTATTAGAAAACTTTAAGCACAGGAATATGGCTTCTCTGCTGTAACACCTTGCCGGTTTAATAGCAGGCATTTTTTTGGGTTCTTTGCAGTCAGGAAAAACATCTGAACTTGTGTATAGTGGTACTGTGCACAAGTTCTGATGTTTTGCCTGCCTCCAAAACCCCCCAAAAAATGCCAGCAAAAACACACCTGGGCATTTTTTTTTTGACGCTAGCGTTTTTTTTGGCATTTTTTGGGGTTCTTTTGAGGCAGGCAAAACATCTGAACTTGTGTATAGTGGTACTGTGCACAAGTTCTGATGTTTTGCCTGCCTCCAAAACCCCCCAAAAAATGCCAGCAAAAACACACCTGGGCATTTTTTTTTTTTGACACTAGCGTTTTTTTGGCATTTTTTGGGGTTCTTTTGAGGCAGGCAAAACATCTGAACATGTGTATAGGGGGTATATATAGGCATATATGTCTGAATATATACCCCTAGACATATATAGGTGTGATAGTAGCAGAAATATATTACTGTAAATGATTTCATTAGCGCAAGCATTTATTTCTGCTACTATCACACCTATATATGTCTAGGGGTATATATTCAGACATATATGTCTATATATACCCCCTATACACATATTCAGATGTCATGTCTGACATCAAACATGTCCTCAAAAAAGCACTGGCAGTGGCAGCCCCTGCAGCATTAAAAAATGCTTGCTGGTGAGAAGCCACATACCTGTCCCGAAGCAGAGAAATGATCATTTCTCTATAGCGGTCACCCTGCTATGGAAGGGTTTTGTCACCCTGCCATAGCAGTCACTGTCAGTTAACCCTACACTACACTACGGTCCCCTGACACTTAACACTTTCCCTACAGAAACTAAATTTTTGAAGCTAACTTAAGTGTAAAGGAGCACTCTAACTACACTAGATATCCCTTTCCTCACACTAAAAATAGCTAAATGGCACTTTTAAAGTAAAATTAACAGAACTGCTTCCACTCTCTTCCATGTCCAGTATAACAATGCTGGGAATATGGCGGGGGCGATCTTATATACTGGGGGGCGTATTCACTAATGATTGGTCTAGGGACCCCCTAGTCACTCCAATCACATTCCTAGCATTCTCCTGCCCCCTCAATTGGCTTTTGCTAATGGTTCTGGTCCAATCACGGGCTTTTAAAGCCCATTTCCTGAAGCATTGCATTTTGGGCGGTTCTGGTTGCCGAATTCCGAACTTTTTGGGCAAAAAGTTCTAAATTCGGCCGAACCTCGAACACCCAATGTTCGGGCCGAACCGATGGTGGACCCGAACCGTTCGATCATCCCTAGTCATTATCACATAGGGGACCATAAAGGCAGGTCCAGCAGCAAAAAAAAAAAAAAAAGAGAGAGAAAGAAAATAAAAAGAAATATCAAAGAAAAGTATTTTTTAATGGAGAAGGCAGGATTAGAATGCTGAAAAGTTTTTTTTTTTTTTTTTTTGCTTAACGAGCGAAGATTACATAGAATTGGACAGCTAAGTAAAAAGGTAAGCAGCAATGTTTAAATATTTTTGAGCTATGCTATGTGAATAGGAACATGCAACAAATAGAAAGTAGGAGTTTTCCCAATTTAGCTTTAAAAATGTGGAAATGCACTTGATGCACTTTAAAGGTCACATCACTTCATGAATAAAACAATGATGGGTTTAAACTTTTCCCTATAGAAAGGGTTAGCAGAGACTGCGGTAGCTCTATCCTCCCATATCATGGATCTGGCGGGGTAAACTGCGCTTTCTTTGTCTTGAGTAGTCAATAAATCACAGTTTGCTGCGTTTAATTACCACTCTGGACTCCAGCTTCCCAGAGGGCCATGCTGCGTGTGTGGGGAGATGAGGACAGCACACAGCAAAGTCTGTTATGGTGAATTATGGTGAATTGTCTTCAGGTACAAATGATTATTAATGCTACACAAGATAGCAAAACGCTACGAGTATGCCAGTGTTAAATTATATTATTAATAATGTTATTATACTCTGGCCACAATGATGTATAAAGCAGGAGTAGGACAGACATTCTTTTAAAGAGAAACTCCTAAAGCCATCCATCCATGCATCCATGCACCTACCAACCCATCCATCCACCTACTTACCCATCTATCCACCCACCTGCCTATCCATTATGCAGTTCATCCATCCATGCATCTACCTACCCATCCATCTATCCATCAACCTACCTACCCATCCATCCACCTACCTACCCATCCATAAACCTACATACCCACCCACCCAATTACCCATCCATCAACCCACCTATCCATCTATCCTGCAGTCCACCCATCCATCTATGCATCTACCCACCCATCCATCCAACCATCTACCTACAATTCCATCCACCCATCCACTGACTGTGGAAACTTCACACTGGACCTCATGGAACTTTGATTCTGTGCCTCTCCACTCTTTCTCCAGACTCTGGGACCTTGATTTCCAAATAAAATGCACAATTTTCAACAGTCTGTGATGATTTGGGGAGCCATGTCATCTGCTAGTGATGGTCAACTGGGTTTTATCAAGTCCAAAGTCAGCGTAGCTTTCTACCAGGAAATTCTAGAGCACTTCATGCTTCCTTCTGCTGGCCAGCTTTATGGAGATGCTGATTTCATTTTCCAGAAGGACCTGGCACCTGCCTACACTGCCTAAACTACTAATACTTGGTTTAATGATCATGGTATCACTGTACTTGATTGGCCAGCAAACTCATCTGACCTAAACGCCATAGAGAATCTGTGGGCTATTGTTGGGAGGGAGATGAGAGACACCAGACCCAACAACCTGGGCTTCCATAACCTCAGCAGTGCCACAGGTTGATCACCTCCAAGTATTGAGTGCATACTATACTGTACATGTACATACTTTTCTGTAAGCCAACATTTCTTCATTCACTTAAAGAGGAAGTAAACCCTCCTCAGGAAGTTGTACCTATAGGTAAGCCTATATTAAGGCTTACCTATAGGTACTGTAAATATCTCCTAAACATGCACCGTTTAGGAGATATTTACCTTTAATGCAGCCAGTGACGTCACTGGCGCATGCGCTCTGAAGGAACGGCTGATCGTGCCGTTCCTTCAGAGCCCCGTGCCGTGACCGTCGGCTCCCGCGCAATGGCCGGATGCCGCGATCCCGGAAGACGGGCGACTATACATGTCGCCCGTCATACAGGTAAGCGGACGGCACGGCGGGGGCTCGTTCTAAGGTAAGTATTTCATAATGAGCTAGTATGCGATGCATACTAGCTCATTATGGGTTTCTCTTTCAGGATTTAAAGAAGAGAAAAAAAAAAATTCTCGGTGTACAACCTCTTTAATTTTCTGAGATGTTTAATTTTGGGTTTTTACTAGGTGTAAGCCATATTCATCAACATTTGAATTTTGAATGACAATTGCGCGGTCATGCAACACTGTACCTAAACCAAATTTGCGTCATTTTTTCCCCACAAATAGAGCTTTCTTTTGGTGGTATTTGATCACCGCCAGGTTTTTTCTTTTTTTTGGAGCACAAATGAAAAAAGAACGAAAAGTTAAAAAAAAAAAAGTCTTTTTGTTTAGGTTATAAAATTTTGTAAATAGATATGTTTTTTCCTGCACTGATGATGCCGCACTGACAGGCACTGATGAGGAGACACTGATGGGGTGGCACTGATGGGGTGGCACTGATATGCAGCACTGATGGGCACTGATAGGTAGCACTGATGGGCACTGATATGTGGCACTGATAGATAGCACTGATATGCAGCATTGGTGGGCACTGATAGGCAGCGCTGATGGGCACTGATAGGCAGCACTGATGGGGACTAATCGGCGGCACTGATGGGCACTGATGGGCACTGATAGGCGGCACTGATGGGCACTGATAGGTGGCACTGATGGGCGGCACTGATCGGCACTGATGGGGGGCACTGATGGGCACTGATAGGCAGCACTAGAGGGCAATAATGGGCACTGGTGGGCGGCACTGATAGATGGCAATAACGGGCACTGGTGGGCAGCACTGATAGATGGCATTGGTGGGCAGCACTGATAGGGGGGCACCACTCACTGATCACCCCGGCTGCAGCACCAATCTTCTCCTTCTCCTCACTGACAGGATCTTGTCAGGAGGAGAAGAGATCCAAGCCGTTACAACGGCTCTATTTACATTGCATGACGGCTGTGATTGGACACAGCTGTCATGTGATCAGGAGGGCCACTCACAGGGCCCTCCTGCCGCATCTTGTTGCTCTGTGTCCGAGGGACACAGGCACATCGCGATCGCGCCGCTGCGCGTGCCCGCGGCGCGTGCCCGCGGCGGCGCGATCTCTCTCCTTCTGAAGGACGTTTCGGAACGTCCGATCAGAAGGAGGAGACTCCCACCCGGCCGTATATTTACAATGGCCCGGGTGGGAGGTGGTTAAAAGAAAGAAATGTTTGAAATATATCACCCTGTGTGTAATGCATCTATATAAAATATAGTTACACTTTTTTTTTGTGGTACACACAGCAGCTCATGTATCAAAAAAAATCACATCATGGATTATGTTTCCCCAAGAGAGAGAGAGAAAAAAAAAGGGGGGGGGTCAAGGGGCAGTAGGGGGGACAGGGAAGGAGAGAGGGGGAAAGAAAGTTTGGATTGTAGGGGAGGTTCCCGAGCTGTACTAAGTCAACATTCCCACTGGCAGCTCCACACTGTGGCTCAATCACGGAGCATCAAGGAGGATAGGGGGAGAACGGGGAGAAAAGGAAATATTGTTATCTCCTAAGTTAGGCAAGAAAAAGCAAGACACAGCAGATTGGGCCCCCCTAGCTCCATCAGTTATGGAAAGTGAGGCTGAAGAACTTTGCGTCCATCACATTGGATGTTTTACAGCTGTATTCATGTGATTTATTAAAGGAAGACCAGATTTTATTGACCCACCCAGGTGTCTAATTTTTCTCCTTTGGAAGCCTTGTAGTCTCAAAGCAATTGATTGAGAAGGCGGTAGCGCTATTACACCTGTTTCCACTTTGAAGTTCAGTTTTATCAATGTAGGGTTTGAACCTCTGCTGAGTGTTATATTTCCATCTGGGTCTCTTTTAGGAAGATTTACTCTCATTTCTTGTATTGCCCCTCAGGACCAGAAAAAGAGTGTAAATAACGATAGTGGATGGTTGAGAAAGATGGCAATAAAACCTGGTAGAGGGACTAACCCTTCCCCGTTAACACAAACACTTTTGACTGGAGTTTCACCTTAAAGTTTTTTGTTTTTAATGTATGTATGTTTTGGATAGAGTAGGGAAGAGTTATCGTTCCCACCAAGGCTTTACTTAAGTTTTCGACACTAATTCAATTTTCCCTCACTTCCTCCCTGTGATGCCCCTACAAGAGTGGAGAAATGGGGTGTCATTCAAACAGGAAGGAACAAACCACAGTTAAAAACATTTATCAGAAGTTTTAACTCTTCTCTGTACAACAAAAAATATGTTATTGTCTGTGCTCCCATGGGAGAGATTTTCCATAATTTCCTCAGGCTGCCCAGTAATGTCCACAAAATGGCTTATGAGATGAAGCCCGCAGCTGTTTTTTGACCTATAGCTCAACATGATTGAGTAAAGTTAAGGGTATAAAAGTGGAGGTCTGTGGGCGTCATGACGTCCTGAAGAAGCATGCATGACGCACACGAAACGCGTCAACGTCATATGCCACGTCCCACTCACTAACCTAACCCAGCCTAAGCTTCTATCTTCACGGCGGAGCTACACAGCATCAACTCAAGGGAACACTTTCGGGTTGCGGACCTAGAGTGTGGTGGCCTGCGGGAGTGAATCCGGATCAATGGATCGACATGGATCCTGTCAAAGCAGGCAGACTTTGCGATGAATCAGCAAGTTACTAATACATACCCTTCTGGACATCAGAGAAGGAAGTATGAACAGCAGGTAGCGAACGGAACTTTGGCAACACTAGGAGGGATCGGTAAGACTGTTCCTTCTCCACCCCAAGGGGGATGTTATTGATACTGTTATCAGCTTACCAATATAGATACACTCTCTGAATCTGATCATCTAGTGTGCAGCCACCCAGTTACCTGTTATATATCTGATACATGAACATCGTTTGGTCATACCTAGCTTGCCTTTCATGACCCTCCCGGCCGCCTGCTCACCAACCCAATGTATTAACAATCATGAATGTGATTATCTGATACTATCCTACCAGCTGATTTTCAAATAGGTCTCCAGCCCTAATTAAGAGGCTCACCTTTATAAGGGATGAATTTTCAGCTCTTCATACAGCAATAGAGGGCAATCCATGCTATGTCAGTGCACTGGACATTCCTTGATGGTGGCTAGACCAATCTCTTTCCACCTCCTAGAGACTTTATTTAAGTTCTTCTTTGTTGATTTCGATGTGTCTTTGAATATTCATCTGCAACATGGATGTCTGCAGTGGTTTAGCTATAGTAGTATTTATTAGCATTTTTTCTTTCCTCCTTATTCTAGGTGGTTACACCAGTGGCTTTTTAGATGTCCACAGCTATTAGGCATGCCTGCACTTATCCCATGCGTTGGTTGAAGTGACTAATAGTCGGTTTTTGACTGGTTGCTCCTGCACATTGGATGTTGTGCCCCCTGGTTCTGGTTTGTGGGTGGGACAGTGACGTGTGGGTAGTTTTGAGCGTTTGTGCTAATTGGCTGCCTTTGCGGGCCTTCAAGGTCTGAAACGCATCCTATCTTAGTGTGCAATTCCTATTTTTTGTTTTGATTTTAGCTACCAATAAAATTTGATACTTTATACTTAACCATTGTTGGGCCTCTCTTATCTTCAGCCCTTCTGAGGTGATCCCTTTGATCCCCTCAACCCCCTTTTTACTCTCATTCTGTTGCATAGTAACAGGTTGCTGAGGCTCCCCAGCAAAAACATGGCCGTTTGGTAAGTATGGATGATACATCCCTCAGTTCAATTATCTGAGGCAAGTTTATTCTCAATACCGTTTACCCATTTTTTCAGTAATGTGCACTACACCTAAATTATACCTGTATTCTAGTAGCACCAGTCTCTCCTGCTAGAATAGATTATAATGATAGAGCTTTCACTCCTAAATCAAGATCCCTTTATGTGCCCCCTCATCACCAACTAATCACCTGCTGTTAGTTTTGCCTTCATGATATGCTATTAACTGCCAAGAGCCAGGAACAGATTAAGGAGGAAGGGAGCCATAGGCAAGATTGCAGCTTTGGTTCCCCATCTCTTTTGTTGACATTGATTTGGATTGCAATAGGCACAGAGGTGCTGCCTCATCAGCATTATGTGTACTTGAATGGGCTCTCATCACCAGACACCAAGGGTTTGATTTACTAAAACTGGAGAGGCAAAAGCTTGCGCAGCTCTGCAAAGAAACCAATCAGCTTCCAGTTTTTTTTTCAAAGCCTAATTGAACAAGCTAAAGTTAGAAGCTGATTGGCTAACATGCAAAGCTGCACCAGATTTTTTTACTCTCCGGTTTTAGTAAATCAACCCCCGACTGTCTTTAAATCATCTTCTTTTATGAAGTTACAGGCAGATGGTTGACTTTGACCAGTTTTGCTATCCCCCTGGTTTACTGCATGAGAATGAAGCTTGTAGCTGGGTACCCTAGCCATCCATAAGCCCTAGGCTCCTATTTAGGTTTCCTTGAGGAAAATCCAGCTTTGCCAAGAGCATGATGGCTCTTGGAAACCTTAGTATGACAGAGCACGCCTACATTACTAGGAGTGCATGTAAGGCACCCTCTTTCTCCTCCCAAAAGTGGCCACATGAACAAGGATCATGTGTAGACCTGGAGTGCCACTCAAAGCTGGAGTATAACAGGCGTCCCTACAGGTATTCAAAAAGTGGCAGCAGGTGCCAGGCCTTAATTCAGACGTGTGGACATATAAGAGGTAAGACCCCTCTAAAACCTGACCCAGTGCTTCAGATGTGGATATGGCTGTGTATGGCCTCAGCCAGCACTGTTTCGGCTATGCCCACTAACATGTTTCTTCCCGCCTACTGGGGGATTGTCACTCTGTGGCTAACCCCCTGTAGATGGGGCAAAACATGTCAGGGGGATGGCCAGAGCAGCACTGGCTGAGGCCATAAACAACCATATCCACATCTGAAGCACTGGGTCGGCTTTGAGCGGTGTCTTGCCCCCACATATGGGCACATGAGCAGGTTCCAATCAGGCCCCGTGATGATGTCACATGATCTAAAATATGAAGATATCTCTTGAACCCAGCACAGTAATTCAAAAATTCCTTCTGATAGTGAGCTTTTTTGATAATTACATTATTTGCCTGGAGTTGAGCTTTAATTTCTACTGAAAAAATGGAAAAGATCATGAAAAAAAAGTCAGACCAGGACTGGCAGATCAGCCAACAGATTGGGTGATATTCATGGACATCCGCTGGCAAAGATCAACCCCATCTGCCAGGTTTGAGGTTCTCAGAGGACTGGGCTCTAGAAGGAACATTTCTGCTCAGTAAATTACTGACCCAAAAGGATGTGCATATTTCATAGATTTGCTTCTGTGTTTTAAAGCCAATCCATTAAAATTATTTCCGTTGCTTCTTTTGATTTAATGGTATTTGTTATACATATGATCCAATGCTAGATGGATGCATGGTGCTCTTATACTTTGAATGTTGACTTTCTATCTTACACAAAAGTCTAAAAATCTCTGAAATAAGCCTTTTAAAAGTGATGGCACTCTTATTATTTTTAGTTTTGTTGTTATTAATTATGAACCATAGTCTTTTCTATGCGTGGCTGGTGCCAGCACTGAAACTTGCCCGCGGCACACATCTGTCTTCCACTGGGAACACCACAAAAATTCCCTACAAGTGTTTGGCTCCTCTGCCAAGTCTTGCTTGATGACTGTGATATCATTCTTCCGCCAACTGATGGGACAAAACCTTTCCTGGGGCAATTTGTCCTTAGGTAAACTAATCCCACAATGAACTCTACACACTGATCATTGTAATTTTATCTCCCTTGTTACAGATATTTTTTCAGTTCTGATTGGTTGGGCAAAATAATAGTTTAAAAAAAGTTAGAGAAATGACGGCTGCATAGAAGGTATAATAACTTATAAATTATAAAATAATTGTTTTTCATTGTGTAAAATGCATGCTTCTGTTGTCGAATAATCAGCAAAAGCCAAACCAACAGTCATGGTACATGCTAATTCCAGTGAAATTACAATTTGTTTTTTTATAACTTTTATTTTAATTTTGTAAAATTGAATAGTCTTTATATCTGTTTAGTTAATATATGTATATGATTACAATGTATCTAAAGCCATATTTTTTTAGTGTGGAAGTTGTGAAATTCCTGGCAGGTTTTTATTGCTGTCTGGGTCCTGACTGAAAAAACTGCCCCTCTCTATTTATCCTGGACATTGTCAGAAAGTGAAGATAAATCCAAACTTTTACAGATGTCACCAAAACAGGATCAGGATGAAATAAAAAAAAAAAATTGTTTAAAAAATAAATAAATAAATAAATTCTGATCTTTTAGGTATACGTTGAATTTGCATTACATGACAAAGGATTCACAGAGCATTCAGCACTGCAAAAGTATTTTTATTTCAAACACTTTGGGGTTGATGTGTAAAAAGTTTGTTGTGTGGATATGAGGAACATTCAGACCGCACAACTAGGACAAAGGCCTCATGCACACAGGACGTTTTGCCAATCTCCTAGCAGCCTTTCCTCCTGTTTGTAAAAAGAAGAAGGATGTATAATATCCTCCCACGTTTAGTGCGCTTGCAATATATCCATAACCGATATTAAAGTGCTTATAAATGATAATACAAATAATGTTGTGCAAACAACCAGCCTTTAGCATTTCCTCCTGTTGTGGCTGAAAAAACTCCTGACCCTTGCAAAAGTGTGTACCACATTTAGGCGCATTTAGGCATATTTACAGGCATCAAGAGCTTGGTTGTTAATAATTTATTCTGGCCATTGAAATAAATGAACGCTCAAGTGCTAAACACGCCCAGCATTAACACACACTTTTTCTGCCAAATCTCTTCTTCTCCTGGAGACACACTGGCAGTGTTATATGTGCATGAACACATTGGCCAATATGCAGTGGCATTTAGAGACAGGAAATAAAAATGCTAGACGCCCCTAGGAACAACTGAAAATAAGTTCAGTGTGCATGAGGTCAAAAAGTGCTGTACTTCCTCAATTTGTTGGTCCTATATTGTTAGCGCTATCTAATGGCCACAATGTGCTTTTTTCCAGATTGAAGTATTATTGAAAAAAAATATATATATGATGGCCACTGGCTAAATTTTTACCTTCAGCTATTGAGATCTGTTAGTAGGCTTTTTCAACATAAGGAAATAGAAAATCGGAGAAAAGGTAGCCTAAAGCCCCATCTGCTGGCAGAGTAAAATTACACAAAATAATAATATGCAACATTTCAGGTTTACCTGAGTGAAGTTATTTTTTAGATCTGGCTAATATTAAAAATAATAAAAATAATAATAGTTCAGCTATGTTACTTTTGCACATTTCTTGCATCATCAATGTTGATGCAATTATTGCCATCAAATGAAATGAAGTGATACAAAACCCAGGACCCTGCATTCACTATATCTGGTCTCCCACAGTACACAGAACATAGAAATGCAATTATTTTAATAAATTTAAACTGCTATAACATTTTCTCATCAGCAGTATATAGCAGTCTTCTGACTTCTATCAGTGTCTAGTTAAAGCTTGTAGGAGGAGTTTTCATTTTACTCTGACTGTCCTATGAGGCTGCATACAATGCGCAGGATTAACCCCTTAGGTTCCACAATGAGTATGACAAGCCTGCTTTACTGCATATACAAACTGATATTACTTTTGTTGCTTTAGTAACACTTTACAGAGCATTTTCAGCCCCCCCCCAATTTAAAAGCCAACAGCTTCAAATACTGTAGCTGCTGACTTTAAATAAAAGGATGCTTACCTGTCCCAGGGACCCAAAGATTTCCTCATTTGGGCTGGTTCTTCGTCAGTCCCCGGTGCTGACATGTTTAGTAAGAGAAGCCCACTGTGCCTCCTTCTGCTTCATAGCGGCTTCCCACCGCTCATGCGCTCTTTGTGAATGATCGTGTAGGCTTCTGGGACTTCTGACGTATGAAGCGGGCAAAGAGGGGCCAAACTTCCACTAGAATTACCTCGGTGGTCCGCGGTGAACTGGGTACCTCTCTGCAGCTCTCTGATGTCATGATGTGCCATGCAGGACCAACAGACCTGCATTGTATGGGAGGAAAGCAAGGGCCTGCCCACATTCTGGGGCATCCTGCGATGGAGGAACGTCAGCTGCTTGGCAGCAAAGAATAGGGTAGGTATTTGTACTCATGCCTTGCTCACCTAGCCAAACAAACATTTAACAGTGCAGGGGAGACCCAACTGTATGGATAAATTTAACAAAGGCCTAAAGCAGGGCTATAACTGTTTAAAGCGTAAGTGACACTGAAGTTGCGGTGGGATAGATAGGATGAGAACCAATGAAGAATACAGTGACACAGACCAAAGGAGTAAAGTTTTTTCAAAGGGGGAGGGGGTGGTAAACCGTATCAAAGACAGTTGAAAGGTCCACAAGTAGGAGTACAGAATAGTGTCCACTGGTTTTAGCTGTTAGTAAATTGTTTGTGAGTTTTAAGAGAGCAGTTCCTGTGGAGTGTTGAGGGCGAAATCCAGACTGAAGGGGATCAAGAAGGTTATTTTTAATGAGACAGTCCCTTAGTCAGTTGTAAACCAGACATTAAATGAGTTTGGAAGTAAAGAAGAGCAAGGAAAAGGGGTGTAGGTTGTTAATATTGATGGGGTTCATGGAAGGATTTTTTGGGGGTGAATAGTTTTCGAGTGATGGGGAAGATGCCAGAAGAGAGGAAGGATTGAAGATGTGAGTTAGACAGTACCAGAGGGTGACCGCAGTATTTGAGAGGGAATAGGTTTCAGGGGACAGGTGGCTATGTGGGCATTAGAAACAAGTTCAGTGGCCTCAGCAGACATCTAACAATTGGGGATTTATTGTATCCTCAAGGTCTCAAAATCATTCAAGCAATTATGAGATACCTATCACTTATCAAGCATGTATTTTTATATTTATCTACGAGTCCATCAAATTCTATCCTTCATATCCATAACCACTAATACAGTAACAAAGGACATCTCTTTCTACGCCTCGTCTGCTACCAATACTAAAGGTATTTCCTGTATTTATAATGTGCTATCTTGTCCAGACCCAAAATACGAAACCCTTTCCTGTTGCCTTTTGGGAAGCAACCCTTCAAATAGACATGCCCCTCAACACTCGGTATCAGGCTCTACAAACTCCTTCTCTCTTTTCCAGGAATGTCCCACACTGGGAGTTAGCCCGTATATACCTATCCCAATCCCTTAAATGCTGGAGTAACTGTAACCTTGATGGCACCACCTTCCATATTTGGTGGGAGTGCCCCCACATTGCTTCTTTTTGGAGGAGTATCTCTACCCTTCTGCATTACCTAATACTACACTTCACTAATATCTCATGTGTGCTTATTCTTCAGGTAGCTCTCTTTTGTCTAGTCCTATCTTCCTGGCCATCTAAATGTCATGCTATTGTTATGCATGTTTTAAAAGCAGCTCGCTTAACCGTAGCGCTCTTTTGGGAAAATCCTACTCCCCCTCCAATCTCTGTTGTTATCTCATCAACTAATGAGCACTGCCACATGGAATTATTTTTTGGTAAAAGACACATAACAATTGAAAAATTCACCAAATTCAGGCTTCCCTGATTGCCTTTCTCCAGAAGCACTTACTCCCCCTTTGACATCCTCTTAAAGATTTTTCTAAATGTGGATAACCTGCTTTCCCCATGTAAGACCAGGCAGACCAGCAATCCCAATATGTTTGTTTAACATCCTAATAATTCACATTATGGCATACATATAAGTTCTCCTTGGACATTACTTCTCCCTTGAGAATATGTAAGGGTTTTTTACTTTAAGGGGTTAGACATCGGGGTTAGATATCTGCACTTTCTGAATGGTCCAACAGTCTCCTGGGACAGGTGACGTGCCCCAGTACGTTGTGGGTGGTAAGGGGGGGGGGGCTAGGCAAGCAAAGCGGAAGTGGGAATGGGTGGGAGCAGCAGAAAAAGAAGTTCCCAATGCAGGCAGAGGAGGGGAAAAGGGAAAAGGAGAGGATCAGCAGAACTCCCTTTTGTTAGTGAAGTTCCACTTTAAAGACATGAGCAACTGTTGTCTGAACCAATGTTGACCAACTTGAATGTTTTAACATGGGTTCATTTACTAAAAGCAAATACGCTGTTTAATTAGCAAGGGCATTTTTCCTTTGCTTTGTGAATGCGGTAAAAATAATTCACCCTACAAAGAATACCCAGTAACATGCTTTTGGGGAGGACAGCTCAGCAACAACATTCTTTTGCTGAAGACTGGCTTCCTGATATTGACACCAGAGGACCATTTTTGCACAATGTTTTTCAATGCAGCCACATGTTGTCTCCATCGGAAGAGCATTTGCCAGAATGGCAAAGAAGGAGCACAATAAGCAGACAAGAAGAAAAGTGTTGTCACCCCATGACAAGAATTGCCTGAACAAGCCCATCATAACAGTATCCCCAGGTATTATTTTAATGAAAGCTGCAGTTTTTAAAAGATTGAAAACTACTTTTTTATTTACAAACCTGATTCCAAAAAAGTTGGGACACTGTACAAATTGTGAATAAAAACAGAATGTAATGATGTGGAAGTTTCAAATTTCAATATTTTAGTCAGAATACAACATGGATGACATATCAAATGTTTAAACTGAGAAAATGTATCATTTTAAGGGAAAAATAAGTTGATTTTAAATTTCATGGCATCAACACATCTCAAAAAAGTTGGGACAAAGCCATGGTTACCACTGTGTGGCATCCCCTCTTCTTTTTATAACAGTCTGCAAACGTCTGGAGATTGAGGAGACAAGTTGTTCAAGTTTAGGAATAAAAATGTTGTCCCATTCTTGTCTAATACAGACTTCTAGCTGCTCAACTGTCTTAGGTCTTCTTTGTCGCATCTTCCTCTTTATGATGCGCCAAATGTTTTCTATGGGTGAAAGATCTGGACTGCAGGCTGGCCATTTCAGTACCCGGACCCTTCCTCTACGCAGCCATTAAGTTGTAATTGATGCAGTATGTGGTCTGGCATTGTCATGTCTGAAAATACAAGGTCTTCTCTGAAAAAGATGACATCTGGATGGGAGCATATGTTGTTCTAGAACTTGGATATACCTTTCAGCATTGATGAAGCCTTTCCAGATGTGTAAGCTGCCCATGCCACACGCACTCATGCAACCCCATACCATCAGAGGCGCAGGCTTCTGAACTGAGCGCTGATGACACCTTGGGTTGTCCTTGTCCTCTTTAGTCCGGATGACATGGCGTCCCAGTTCTCCAAAAAGAATTTCACATTTTGATTCATTTGACCACAGAACAGTTTTCCACTTTGCCACAGTCCATTTTAAATGAGCCTTGGCCCAGAAAAAATACCTGCGCTTCTGGATCATGTTTAGATATGGCTTCTTTTTTGGCCTAT
Organism: Pelophylax lessonae; assembly: GCF_965119305.1. Lineage (NCBI taxonomy): Eukaryota > Metazoa > Chordata > Amphibia > Anura > Ranidae > Pelophylax > Pelophylax lessonae. The sequence continues at coordinate 830,488,029 of NC_138768.1, forward strand.
AGAGTTTTAGCCGGCAACGGCGAATGGCACAGTGGACTGTGTTCACCGAAAATGTTTTCTATAAGTATTCCTGAGCCCATGTTATGATTTCCATTACAGTATCATTCCTGTATGTGATGCAGTGCCGTCTAAGGGCCTGAAGATCACGGGCATCCAGTATGGTTTTCCGGCCTTGACCCTTACGCACAGAGATTGTTCCAGATTCTTTGAATCTTTGGATGATATTACCATATGCACTGTAGATGATGATAACTTCAAACTCTTTGCAATTTTTCTCTGAGAAACTCGTTTCTGATATTGCTCCACTATTTTTCGCCGTAGCATTGGGGGAATTGGTGATCCTCTGCCCATCTCTTCTTCTGAGACACGGCCACTCTGAGAGGCTCTTTTTATACCCAATCATGTTGCCAATTGACCTAATAAGTTGCAAATTGGTCCTCCAGATATTCCATATATGTACATTTAACTTTTCTGGCCTGCTACCCGTCCCATCTTTTTTGGAATGTGTAGCTCTCATGAAATCCAAAATGTGCCAATATTTGGCATGACGTTTCAAAATGTCTCACTTTCAACATTTGATATGTTATCTATATTATATTGTGAATAAAATATATGTTTATGAGATTTGTAAATTAGTCCATTCTTTTTTTACTCACAATTTGTACAGTGTCCCAACTTTTTGGAATTGGGTTTGTACATTAATATATTAAAGACTCTATGAAAACACATCAAAAAGTTTTTTTTTTTTATTTATCCACACTCCCTACTGATAACTGTGAGTTCCACATTCTTACCACTGTAACAGTAAAGAACCTCGTACAAAATTTTAGATTGATTTGCTTCTCATTCCATTTCATTGTGTGACCCATGTCTTCTTTAGAGACCTTAGATTAAATAGTTTTCTCCCCAAATTACAGTCACCATTGAAAGATTTGTATAAATTAAAGTGATTGTAAAGTCTTGTTTTTTTGTTTGTTTAATCACAAGCATGTTATACGTACCTGCTCTGTGCAGTTGGTTTTACACAGGGCAGCCCAGATCCTCCTTGGGTCCCTCTTCGGCTTTTCTGGCCTATCCCTCCATGTAGAGTACCCCCACAGCAAGTGGTTTGCTATGGGGGCACCCGTGCCTAGCCACAGCTCCCTGTTTCCATTCAGATACGGAGCCGCGGCCCTGCCCCCTCTCTCTCCTCATTGGCTCACTGAATTTCATTGACAGCAGCGAAGCCAATTGCAGTACGCCGCCGTCTTAGCCAATGAGGAGGGAGAGTCTCAGATTGCCAAGACACTCTTTCAACATTGCTGGATAGAAATGGGCTCAGGTAAGATTAAGATCAAAAACCTTCTGACTTTACAGCCACTTTAGGATAATTTCTAGCCAAAAACATTTGTTTTTTATATTCTGGATAAATTGTGGTAAGTTTAGCTCCTCTTTAAACAGATAAAAGAGTTTTATTGTTGGCGCTTCCATGGGGTAGAGCCCTGGATCCAACGGATTATGTAGATCTGCATGCACTCGAGCAGCACCTGAGAGGAGAAGTGGCTCTGTAGAAATATGGAGAAGAGCAAGGCGCCTCTAAGTGCAATATAGACCATTTCTTGGAGCATAGAGAGATTAAAACAACTTACAGGAAGTTAAAATCAAAACAGCATGTCTTAGAAGCCAGAGGAGCCGATGCTCGGTAATCAAGTGTCCGGGAGACTGCTTCATCTATCGGCGTGCACACAGCATGGTAGGGTTTCCAGTAACCATGCTGGAATGCACGCAGTTGATTTTCAAAAGCAGGTGGGTGGTAACATGTTTCGGAGCATGCACAGCTCCTTCACCAGACCTCCGCCCGCTTGGGATCCATTGAAATATAAAGACAAATGGGGGCGGAGATGGGAGGGGCTGGATAATTACTTCCTGCCTGCTCGTCAGAAGACAACAAGGGGAAGGAAGGACAGGGTAGGAAGCAGGCATACATGTCGGCATCGTATGTGTATCTATCATGATCGATCGTATCGTGATCCGATCATGATCGTATATGGACAATTTAAATAGAGAGAAATTAAAAAAACACCCTTTAACCCTTCAGTACCAAAAATGTGATTCATTGCTGTTGGTGACTCCATTTCTGATATTTTCCCTTACTTTGTCTTCTAGTGTGACCAAACAGGGCTAGGGGAAAGTTTCCAAATTGGAATAAAGATAGTAATAAAAATAAATATTTTGTAATCTTCTTAATGCTGCAAAAAGTATCAACTGATGGACTTTTGTTAGGCCAATATGCATTGATAGTTTAGTATAGAGACTAATAGTTGAAAATGGTGGAGGACAGAGGCACCGCTTCATTTTTTAAATTAATTTAGTGTGACTTGGCTTTTCAACTTTTCCAGAGTTCCAGCATTAGTAGATTGCCGGCATAGATTAAAAGTTACGAGGCTGTTCAAACATTGATCATTGTTTTGCTGAAACCGATATTGTTCCGCTCCAGACCATAAAACATTTTCTTTTCCTTAATTGTCAGGCTCATTTTCTTTTTATCCTTCCAAAGATAAACGGATAGCCAAAATCCATCTCTTGATGACAATGAAACCAGACAAAAAGTCAGATTGGAATCAGGCTCTTTTTAAGTTTCCGCACAGTGGATGGAACACACGTGTCTCCATAATAAGGCATTTATTCCTGAGAAATTGGATGACCCAAAAGAGGACGAGAATGTTTCAAATTGCCTCTGATTGAATTTTTAAACATTATCTTGAATACCTCAAGGCGCAATGCTCGGTAATGTAGTTACAACAAGCTTATTGAAGCCTTTGCCAAATAGTTTTCAGGATCCAGAAATCAGATTAATTAGATTTTAATTGGGTTTTAAGGCTTAGCTGGGTAAGGAGATAAGGTGGAATTAACCGGAGACGTATCAATATAATGAAAGCCCGGTCGTCCAATGTTGCTGCCGTTAAGACTTTCTGCAGCCTGTTGCGGGCTGAAAATGAAATGCAAAAAGCACAATAGATTGACAGTGATCGTTCCAATGAACAGCTGTATTCACAGTAATCACATTACCAGCAGCAGTATAATCCAACCATCATGGCCACTATATAGTGTTAACTGGATTCTAAGATGATGTTAGGGAAGGCACATAAAATAGAGTTTAACTGGCCTTCGTAAAGCTTAAACTGCGCAAGAGGCAAAAACCATTGATACTATTTTGGTATCTCGGGCTTCTAAAGCAGGGAAAAGAAAACACCAGTTTTTATAGAGGGAATTTTAATTTTTACTGCAGACGTGACTGTCCTCCTAACTGCCTCATTTCGTCTTCTGGTAGACTTAGGAATGGACAAGCTGAAATGATTGAAATTTAAATATGGTTATAAAATGCAGACGCTACTGTAGCTTAGTCATTGCCTGTGAAAGATACATGTCTCCAACTAAAGAGGGATTTAAATGTGGGGGGAAGGTGGACTGTCTGAGGCTGTCCAGTCAAATGTGAATTTTTTTTGCATTTAATGTAAACCTGCAACAAGACTGGAAATGCATTCCGATATTTCAAAAACAAGCATTTAAAGCTCCCTGTGCCTTTTTTTCATTCAAAGTCTCCAGAAGGTCCTGGGGGCTCAGTTTCAAAGACCCTAATAAATGTGGCAGCATCCCCACTCCCCACTTTCCAATCCCACCTTATACTTGTATAAGGATTGCTATAAGCACAGAGAAGCTGCCCCATTTGCATTCTGTACTGGCTCCATCAGACTCTAGCTACCTAAAAGTGCATCCATACTCTGTTGTGAAGTAACAGGCAATTGCTACTTTACCAAACAGTGGAATAGTGTAGCTGGACTCCAGTGGTCCCTAGGCTTCTGCGTATGTTTGTAAATGACCTGTCTTTATATATAGTAGCTTCCAGGCTTCCTTATGCACCAACCCCAACTACTTCAATGCCAAAGCTAATCATAAACAGATCTAGTTTGCATCTGATTTGTATTGATATTGAGGTGATGTGTGATGCCCTAGAGCAGTGATGGTGAACCTTGGCATCCCAGATGTTTTGGAACAACATTTACCATGATGCTCAACTTTACTGCAGAGTGCACGAGCTTCATGGGAAATGTAGTTCCAAAACATCTGGGGTGCCAAGGTTTGCCATCACTGCCCTAGAGGGTATTAATAAGTATCTCAGGCGAATTGGAAGCATTCCCTAACACACTGGGAGATTAAACAATTTGGCAGTAATCTTTTTAAAAGCTACTCACTTCTATACCTCTTCTATGGACCTGGGAATAGGATTGAAGCACAACACAGGGCCTTTTATTATTGGGTGAGGATCATGAGGGTTCTAGTGCTCATGTTACTCACTAAGTCCAGCAGATATCTCCCCATCCATTGTGGAGATATTTGTTCATAGATAGCCCTCCTAAATTTGGACATGAATTACCTATATTTGTTATAGCGAAGCATGGCACCCCAGATGTTTTGGAACTGCATTTCCCATGATGCTCAACTACACTGCGTGAGTGCATGAGCATCATGGGAAATATAGTTCCAAAACATCTGGGGTGCCAAGGTTCACCATCACTGACCTATACTAATGTCTGCCCTTTACAGAGGGTGTGTCAGGACTTCAATGGGAAACGAGTACTGTATACATCACAAAAAGCTCAGTGGATGATAAGGAATAGGCATAGGGGAAACAAATGGTCTGCTAAAGAAGATTATGCTTGTGATCATTTTTAAGCCTATTAAAGCTCATCTGCTGGGTAGCTCAAATTTTCAGATGTTTAGCTTGTACAACTGGTTGTCTGATACATACCTATATATAAACCCTTCAAAGATCCTAGGTCAGTGTTTTCACTGATTTCCACATTCTTTCTAAGGCCCCTGCAGCCTCTGTAACATAGATAGAAGCAGAAGTGGGAAGTTAAAGCTGAGAACCATTTACATAATTCATCATAGTTAATCTACAAATCCATATAATTCAACCAACAGTTCCAACTATTTGCTATGAAGCAGCCGTTTTGATTAGAGAAGGTTGCTGAATAAGGTTGCAAGGGGCTATGTAATATTCAAATTAAGCTACTCAGTAGACTTTTTGACTTTCGTAAACTTAAAATGTGCCTTGGTCGGCATTTGCAATTCAATGATTAATTTACTTGTTTCCTAGAATTGCTCTAAATCTGACCTAACACAACACATGGTACCTCCCCTGCGCCTCCCTTCTTTTGCACTCTTTTCCCAAAATGGCCTGCAAGACCCTTCCACTGCCCAATACTGGGCTCAACAAGTGCAGCGTTTGTGAGGGGCATATTTACAGATTGCCACTGGGGCACTCTGAAGATTAATTTAGCTTGCATATGGGCACCTGGAAGTGCTAGCTTTATCATGTTCATTTTACTAGTATTATGTACCTGGTGCTGGAGGCCAATAGAGAGAGGGCTTCCAATATCAAGGGGGAACATTCGGAGTCAGGCCCAAAGTAGCATTGGGTCGCCTGCTGGGATACTTGCAGAGTACAGCTAATGCACCGCAGTGGTGTCTGCAAACAGGTGGCACCCGTGAGACACTCCAGAATGTGGTATAATCCCACTGTTAACAGTTGTCAACAGATCAGGTGTTCACATTGCAACATATCCCCTCTGCTCCTGTTCTCGTGAAAAATGTTGGTTTCCCCCAACATTCTTGCCCAGTAACAATGGTCATCATGACATATACAGAGTCTGAATTTCCCCAGTTGGGGTATGGATAACATAAAAAACAAACAAACAAAAAATACAAAATTACATCTGCCTGGTTCATATCTTTAGAATATAAAAACATCCTCTGTTTTACTGAGGTTGTAACATTGGGGTGATCATTTTTATCTAAGCTGTGACCTGCATGATGGCTGCCCATTCTCCCGTTACTGCGGATTTGCCATGCTTATTAAATTTCAGCGTTAAGCCTATACAAACGGAGGGTCTTCAGCAGGCAGCCATTTGTAGATGTAGCAGACAATAAAACGTGAAGGCTCATTAGCTTGGAATGACCCAGCTGTGTTTTATGCATAGGGGTCATTTCTTTACTAATGAGCCACTAAGCCAGATGGCTAACCCCACACAAGTCTGGCTCCATTAGCGTGATTTAGATCCTTAGGCAAATTACTTTTCTTTATGCTCTGAAGTCAGCCTGTGGCCTTGCTAAGGGACAGCTCTATCAGCGCCAAGCAGAACCGAGGACATAGCTTGTCCACCCTTTCCCAACATCCTTCCTAATGCCTTTGGAGCTCTTATGTTTGTTAAATATGAGCCTCTGAATCTAGGCGCTTTGTGAGGCCGCTCTGCCGTAGCATATAATGTAAATATTATATCAGGCAGGAATGCAATGTAGAGTCGCAGTCATCTAATCGTTTTTTAACTGTCCTGCATTAAATTCCTCTATAAAATTGTAAGGTACGTGTAAACCCAATCATTGAAAAAATGTAGTGAAGTAAAAGTGGAAGTAGGAGAAAAAAATTCTACTGTAGGAAAGTACAGATACCGCCTTTCGGTACTTAAAGTAGAGTTCCACCCAAAAGTGGAACTTTCGCTTTAGGTATTCTAACCCCCTGACATGCCACATTTGGCATGTCATTTTTTTGGGGGGGGAGCGGGTACCTAGTTTTGACAGGTACCCGCTCCCACTTCCGCTCGGAGCGCCGCGGCGCCCTGAACGGAAGTTCTCCTCTCCCCCTCCCTCCCTGCAATCTTCTGGGACATGTCAGACGTCCCAGAAGATTGCCGGCCAATCAAGATGCGCAGCGCGACTCGCGCATGCGCAGTGGGTACCCGGCTGTGAAGCCACAAACTGTCACAGCCGGGTGCCCACAGCAGTGATCCCGGCGCCGCCGAGACCAGAGGGAAGAGGATCGAGGCTTCGGGCGGCCGCATCTCCGGACCGTTGGACAGGTGAGTGAAAAGGCTGGAACTCCGCTTTAAGTACAGTAGTCAAGTAGTTTTACTTAGTTACTATACATCTCTGGGGGGAGGTGGTACAAAAGGTAATAGTTGCAGGGGATGATCTGATGGAGGTGACTCTAGTATAGTTTTTAGGTGGAGGTGGGGTAGGCTTTCCTAAATAAAATGAGGTTTTAAGGTTTGTCTAAATGTAGACAGGGTAGGAACTGATCGAACATACTGGGATGGGGAGTTCCAGAGGATAGGAGAAGTTCTGGAAAAGTTCCAGAGGTGAGCATTGGAGGAGGTAACAATGAAGCCAGGGAACAAGATGTCCTGGGAGGAGGGGACTGGACAATTTGGGTGATATCTGCAGATGAGGTTGGTGATGTAGCTGGGGGCAGTGTTGTGGATGGCTTGTGAAATTTTTGTATAGCACATTATGGTGTATAACAGCTATAGGTGCTTAATTCTGTCTAGTCCGGGTATCAAAGTTACTCTGTGAGGCTAATATTACAGAATGTTCTCCATAGTACATGCTGTGCCAATGTCATTTATGGACATTAAGGATGGTGGGATCCCTACAGATTTCTCTGATCATCACATGCTAGGCTTCACATAATTCAAACTCAAGTTACAGGTTGCAGAGAGATGCTGTCTTAATGAAGACTGCAATTGGCTATTGTATATGCATGTGCCACTTCTGCACCATCAGGAAACCAAGAGATCCCATGAAGCCATCATTGGAGATCATGTAGATGGGAAATTCATCCTAACGCGTTCAGTAGGGTTGAGGTCAGCGCTGTGTGAAGACCATGTATGTGCCTTCACACAAAACTCATCTTTATATACCTGGTTTTGTGCAAAGAGGTGCAGTCATTCTGGAACAGAAAAAGGCAGCCTTTTCAACCTTCTTAAAATGGAGGAACCCTTGAAATAACTTTTGGGTCCTCTGCTGTTAACTACTAATTCTACAGCTTATTGGACTGATGGTTAGTAGGAAGAATGCTCTATACATTTGTGATCAGTGAGAAGAATTCCCCTTTACAGATAGCTAAAATGATTACTTGTAGCTTATCTGAGAGGAAGAAGTTGCTCATTGTTCAAGGAACTCTTAAGCCGACCATAAGCCTCGTACACATGCAACGATTATCGGCCGACCGATCGGCCGTCTTTTGTCCAGTGTTGTTGTGTTGTTTGAAATGTTCTCTAGACTGCACACTAATTTTCTCGGCCAACAAAAACCAACTTCAGAAGTGATGTCATGTGCTGGTTTACTTTCCGTGTGTTTTTTCTTCTCTGAGCATGCCCAGTCTTGCTCATCAGATTTTTTTCTGCCGAAATCTGTACTGACTGAGGAACAATCGTCCGTTGTGGTGACGGCCAACAAAAATTTTATAGCCTGCACACCAAATTTTGTTCGGCCGAAAAGTCGGAGTCAGTTGTCGAAAGCATCATACTAACAAGCCGAAAATCGGCCGATCGGACGTTGGCCGAAAATTCACGGCCAACTATCGATGCGTGTGTACGAGGCAATAGATTGATTGAATCTCAGTCATTCATCTGGGGCCAGCCAAGATTAGATCCATCTGTGGTCAGGCTAGTTGTACTGAAGTCGATCCATGCATCAACTTTAGTACAACCAGCCTGTTAGATTTTTTCATGTAATAACTGCCAGCGGCTTTAGCTTCCAGCAGTGATCATTATGTTCTGCCAGCAGGGAAGGCTACTTGCCATCAGAACACAGTATCACTGTAGGAGTGGTTCCCCCATCAACACAGCCAGTCATTGTGAATCAAGCCATTTTCTTTCCATCCATCCACGAAAATTTCATAATCTATGGGCAGCTTAAGAAACCTTTAGAAGAAAAATTAAAAAGCTGATCTAAGGTGCCTTTGTATACTGTATCATTACCAGTACTCTTCACCAGAAATGCCTGACTCTAAAAATTTTAAGGGATGCCCACAATTTTTTGTGCCATATAATGTGTGTAAGGTTGTGCTTTGGAGCTCTCTAAACAACAGCCATTTTTCAGTAGAGCGGCTCAGAACAGCCTTGTAAACACATGCAAAGGAATGTAGAACTCCACCTGGTGGATGAAAAGGAGACTACAGAATATTTGTATGCTATATCGCAGATTTATTAAAAGCCTTATGCTTCTCTCTGAATATAATAAATCAAGAAAATATATACAAGAACACAATACAATTACTTTAATACTGAAATGATGAGGTAATGGAACGACTGAGGTAATTTAGTTTTATTCAGGCATGTTGTCAATAAATCACATTTTCTGCACATTTCTGTGTTTGAATTTCCCTAACAGTTTACCCCTTTCTGACTCTGGTGAAGAAAAAAAAACACACACACAAGGAAAACAAAACGCAGAGAGCGAGAGATTTATTAATATGTTAAATCATTAGGAATTGCAATTATTGGGTGTAATTTATAGGCCTGACATTAAACAAGCAGCATTGATTTTGACTTGATTTATTTTCACCCTGGAAAATTGGGGTCATGGAAACATTGAGATGTTCATTATTATGTGTGTGTATGTATTTATATACAAAGGCGAGTCTGTATAGACATAGCATCATGCACATGAGCCCCACATACAAATTTAAAGTAAAATGTGAAAAAATAGGTGATGTTCTAAGAACAGAATGATTATTTTGGGTAATATTACTACTGCATGACACTAAATATTTAAATATAAAACTTTCAGACAAACCACGGCGCATAACCAGAAATTATCCACCAATGAAATGCAAAGAAATTGTAGGGAAGGACACCTAATTTTACTTTGCTGCAGTTAAAGTAAAAATGGGAAAGCAATTTAGAGTAATGGAGGGTTATAACCCTTTGCCATCTACAGTATCTCACAAAAGTGAGTACACCCCTCACATTTTTGTAAATATTTTATTATATCTTTTCATGTGACAACACTGAAGAAATGACACTTTGCTACAATGTAAAGTAGTGAGTGTACAGCTTGTATAACAGTGTAAATTTGCTGTCTCATAAAACCCTTAAATGAAAATGTCCACATTGGGCCCAAAGTGTCAATATTTTGTGTGACCACCATTAGAGACCTTGTGCTCCTCCACTTCCATTTGAGGATGCCCCACAGATGCTCAATAGGATTTAGGTCTGGAGACATGCTTGGCCAGTCCATCACCTTTACCCTCAGCTTCTTTAGCAAAGCACTAGTCATCTTGGAGGTGTGTTAAGAGTCATTATCATGTTAGAATACCCAGTCTCCCAAGGGAAGGGATCATGCTCTGCTTCAGTAAGTCACAGTATATGTTGGCATTCATGGTTCCCTCAGTGAACTGTAGCTCCCCCGTGCTGGCAGCACTCATGCAGCCCCAGACCATGACACTCCCACCAGCATGCTTAACTGTAGGCAACACACACTTGTCTTTGTACTCCTCACCTGGTTGCCGCCACACTCCCTTGACTCCATCTGAACCAAATACGTTTATCTTGGTCTCATCAGAACACAGGACATAATTACAGTAACCAATGTCCTTAGTCTGCTTCTCTTCATCAAACTGTTTGCACACTTTGTGCATTATCTTTAGAAGAGGCTTCCTTCTGGAACGACAGCCATGCAGATCAATTTGATGCAGTGTGCGTCATATGGACTGAACACTGACAGGGTGACCCCCCACCCCTTCAACCTCTGCAGCAATGCTGGCAGCACTCATACGTCTATTTCCCAAAGACAACCTCTGGATACGACGCTGAGCACGTGCACTCAACTTCTTTGGTCGATCATAGTGAGCCCTGTTCTGAGTGGAACCTGTCCTGTATGGTCTTGGCCACCGTGCTGCAGCTCAGTTTCGGGGTCTTGGAAATCTTCTTATAGCCTAGGCCATCTTTATGTAGAGCAACAATTCTTTTTTTTCAAATCCTCAGAGAGTTCTTTGCCATGAGGTGCCATGTTGAACCTCCAGTGACCAGTATGAGAGAATGAGAGTGATAACAGCAAATTTAACACACCTGCTCCCCATTCACACCTGAGACCTTGTAACACTAACGAGTGACATGACACCGGGGAGAGAAAATGGCTAACTGGGCCCAATTTGGACATGTTCCCTTAGGTGTGTACTCACTTTTGTTGCCAGTAGTTTAGAGATTAATGGCTGTGTGTTGAGTTATTTTGAGGGGACAGCACATTTACACTGTTATACAAGCTGTACACTCACTACTTTACATTGTAGCAAAGTGTCATTTCTTCAGTGTTGTCACATGAAAAGATATAATAAAATATTTACGAAAATATGAGGGGTGTACTCACTTTTGTGAGATACTGTATATCCCATTAGAGAAATGTCTCTTTACATTCTGTTCCATAGCCAAAACAGGAAGTGAGAGGAAATCCCTCCAAAGTGAGGAAATCCCTGGTTGTCACCAGGCTCACTAGAACCAGTGGTCCCATTGGAAAATGTTTCCTCTATTCCCGTCATGGTGACAACCCAAGATATGAGCCTGATGCATAGTCAAATTCAGCTACCTACACTACTTGCATTAACAAAAATATGCATTTTATAATGTATTATTGAATAGAGAGCTGCATTACTTTATGTCTTTTATATGGTACTTCTGTAAGTACAAAACTGTCAGATAAACTGTCATGCGAAGCGCAACAAAAATTCCAGCAATAAAATGTGTAAGTTCAGCTTCATTAACCCCTTTGTCGCCACTTTTTGCAGGGACGGTGCCCTGGGCTAACAAAACATTTATCCACATTCCATTTGAGGGACTAGGAGTGCTTTTGTGCACAGTGCTAGTTCTGAGACCACAATGTCACTGACAGTCACTGTTCTCCCACTAGCTTATCAATTCACCAGGGAAGCAAACCTCAGAGCACCTCAGCAGTGATGGGAAAACAACATATCAGAGATCGCAGGAGATCTACATTCTCTGTAAGACATTTTAACTGACAGGTGATCTCTGCCTCCAGTTTACTAGTATTCCGGTGATGATGGATTTTACATTTAATTGCTTCTAGAAAGGCCCTTGGAACTTAAAGCCATAATACTCCACTCACCGGGGATCTCTGTTGTGTCAGCAGATTTGTCGGTGGGGGTTACTCATGACTTCTTATAGCACAGGTGTTGGGATGACAGAGGAAATACTGAAATATGCCCATGGGGACAGAGGAAGAGCCGTGACATTTGTGCTCAAATTCCTGCTGGGAATGGAAGAGACAAAATTAGAGGACATGATCCCTCAAAAGAAGAAAAAAGAGCCTATATATTTATTTCTTATTACTTTTTTATTGTAATATATCTCTCTATCTCTCAATCTCGCTATCTATCTATCTATCTATCTATCTATCTATCTATCTATCTATCTATCTATCTATCTATCTATCTATCTATCTATCTATCTATCTATCTATCTATCTATCTATCTATCATATATATATTGTGACAGGAAGTCAGGTAAATCTGTGAATGTAGTCACAGACAGGAGCTACACTTCCACCTGGGTTAGACAAATCACCAATTACTATAGGGTGTCGGCTGCAGAGGTAGCCAGAACTGTCTAAGGAAGTTGAAAGGCCTTCAGCCTTCCTGGGCTGGGAGAAGGAGGACAGTCAGCTGTGTGCCTCCCGACAAGCTGTGTGAGCATGGGAGAAGACCCCCTGAAGTGATATGTGCTAAGGAGGGTAACCAAGTGTGAAGACGTCTCAAAGGTGAGAAAACGAACTATTTCTATGTGAAAGAAATAAAGGAATGTTTGCCATGTGGAGAGACAAGCCAAGAGACATTCTCATTGTGATGAGTTAAGCGACATGTTCAATGGACATTTGTGCTATGTGAAGAGATTATAAATGGACTATTGAGTGTCCGCTGTAGGACAAGAAAGTCTGCCCAACAGTAGGTTGGAGACAGACTCTTAGGTAGGTTCCAGTGTGTGAAGGTAGCCGCCCACCGTGGCAAGGATTTATTTTGTTTTATTTTATTTTGGCTGTTTTGATGCTTGCATTGGTGTGAAGAAAAATTGCAAGAATAAACCTCATACACTGTTTTTGCAACCACTTCTCGGCTATCTTAATGTGTAAATGCAATGCAACCCCCCAAGGGGTCATCCACGCCTACCACCGAGCTAATCCCTTACAATATATATATATATATATATATATATATATATATATATATATATATATATATATATATATATATATATATATATATACACACACACACACTGCTCAAAAAAAATTAAAGGAACACTTTTTTATCAGAGTATAGCATCAAGTCAACTGTCAATAAAACTCATGGGATATTGATCTGGTCAGCTAAGTAGCAGAGGGGGTTGTTAATCATTTTTAGTTGCTTTGGTGTTAATGAAATTAGCAACAGGTGCACTAGATGGGCAACAATGAGACAACCTCTAAAACATGAATGGTTTTACAGGTAGAGGCCACTGACATTTTTTTCCCTACTCATCTTTTCTGACTGTTTTTCATTAGTTTGCATTTGGTTAGAGTCAGTGTCACTACTGGTAGGATGAGGTGATACCTGGACCCTATAGAGGTTTCACAGGCAGTCCAGCTCCTCCAGGATGGCACATCAATATGTTCCATTGCCAAAAGGTTTGCTGTGTCTCCCAGCACAGTTTTAGGAGCATGGAGGAGATTTTAGGAGACAGGCAGTTACTCTAGGAGAGGTGGACAGGGCTGTAGAAGGTCCTTACCCATCAGCAGGGCCGGTATCTGCTCCTTTGTGCAAGGAAAAACAGGATGAGCACTGCCAGAGCCCTACAAAATGACCTCCAGTAGGCCGCTGGTATGAATGTCTCTTACCAAACAATCCGAAACGGTCTTCATGAGAGTGGCCTGAGGGCCCGATGTCCTCTAGTGGGCCCTGTGCTTACTGCCCTGCATCGTGGAGCTTGATTTGCATTTTCAGGTACTCATCTCTTCTGAGTCACCCCTTGTCTCCACTCCCTACCCACCTCCGAGCGCTGTCCTTTGGTTCCACCCTCTGCCCACCTCCAAGTCCCCCCCCCCCTTTTAGAGAATGCAGAACCAAGTATTATGTTGTGGTTACATAGTAACATAGTAACATAGTTAGTGAGGTTGAAAAAAGACATCAGTCCATTCAGTTCAACCTATGATGTGTGTGTGTGTGTTTGCTTTTAACCGTACATTGTATACCCCTGTATGTTGTGGTCTCTAAGGTGCCCATCTAATCGTTTTTTGAAACTATCAATGCACCCTGCTGTTACGACTGCTTGTGCAAGAGAATTCCACATCCTTACCGCTCTTACAGTGAAGAACCCCTTACGCACTTTAAGGTTAAACCGCCTTTCCTCTAGTTTTAGTGAGTGGCCACATGTCTTCTTGTATTCCCTTTCTCTGAATAGTTTGTTCCTTATGTTAGGGTCACCAGTACATTGATATCATATCCCCCCTCAATCGTCTCTTCTCCAGAAAGAATAAGTTCAGTGCTTGTAGTCTTTCCTCATAGCTGATGTCCTCCATTCCCCTAATTATTTTTGTTGCCCTTCTCTGGACTCTTTCCAGTTCCAGCACATCCTTCCTGAGGACCGGTGCCCAGAACTGGACAGCATACTCCAGATGCGGCCGGACCAGAGTCTTGTAGAGCGGGAGAATAATCTCTTTACTTCTGGAGTGAATCCCAGTATTCTGTTGGCTTTGCTTGCAGCGGCTTGGCATTGCATGCCACTGCCAAGCCTGTTGTCTACCAGTACCCCCAAGTCCTTTTCCATCTTAGACTCACCCAGAGGTTCCCCCCTAGTGAGTAGCTTGCTTTCTGGTTTCTGGCCCCCAAGGGCATTACTTTACATTTTTCAACATTAAACCTCATCTGCCATGTAGTTGCCCACCCCGGTTTTTTGTTCAGGTCCGCTTGTAAGGTTTCCACATCCTGCATAGAAGATATTGGAAAGCCTAGTTTAGTATCATCTGCAAATACTGAGATTTTACTAGATATCCCCTCCTCTAGATCATTTATGAATAAATTAAACAGGATTGGTCCCAGGACAGAACCCTGGGGGACCCCGCTTTCCACACCCGCCCAATCCGAGTACTCCCCATTAATCATCACCCTCTGGACTCTCCCCTGGAGCCAGTTCTCTATCCAGGTACTCATCTTATGGTCCATACCTACCTTCCTTTGTTTGTACAGTAAGCGTTTGTGGGGAACGGTGTCAAAGGCCTTTGCAAAGTCCAGATACACCACATCCACAGGCTTTCCTTTATCTAGGTGGCAGCTCACTTCATCGTAGAAGGTTAATAGATTGGTTTGGCAAGAACGATTTTTTATGAATCCATCCTGATTACTACTAATAATACTGTTTTCATTACTAAAGTCTTGTATGTGGTCCCTTAACATCCCCTCCAAAATCTTGCAGACTACAGATGTTAGGCTGACCGGCCTATAATTAACCGGCCCCTTTTTAAATATTGGTACCATGTTGGCTTTTTTCCAATCAGCTGGCACCACACCCGTCTGTAAACTATCCTTAAAGATCAACAACAGAAAAAACAGTAAAATAGATCCCCTGCAATCAGCAACAATAGACCCTCAACAACAATAGTCCCCCAGCAACAATCACCCCCCCCCCACCCCCAATAAATCCTCCCCTGCAACAATCATCCCCTGCAACAATTGCCCCCCACCCCCAATAAATCCTCCCCTGCAACAATAGACTCCCCCCAACAACAATAGTCCCCCAGCAACAATAGTTCCCCCAAGCAACAATAAATCCTCCACTGCAAAAAAAGCCCCACCCACCACAAAATGCCCACCAACACCACAAATGCCCGTAACAATAGATTCACCCCAGCAGCCAGCATCAATAGGCCCTTCAGCTCACCCCACTGGCCCCAGCACCCCTTTGCCATTGTACACATTCAGACTGGAGGTTCCAGAAATGCGTTCCCCTGCGTTCCCGCTGATAAAAAGCCTTTTATATATATATATGTACACATACACGGTATATACACAAAAGAACCAATGGTAGCACAAAACAAGCTAGTTTACTGCTCAAGACAATTAATCATTTCAAATAGCAGCAGGTCAACAGGCTTTTGTTCATTTCAAGTGGATTTTAGAGGAGGTTAACTGAAGGTCAAAAAGGTCTGTAAATTATTTCTGAATGATCCCTAATGCATCTAAAACTGATATCACGGAAACAAGCCCAAAGCCCATTGACGCAGACCCTTTGCCAAGCTGCAGGCACACAGCTGAAATACATGTATGGGTATTGCTCTATCAAAGAGTACTGTATACAATTCTCTGCAGGGTCTCTAGGGTTACAGTCATCCCTGCAAGACATTATAGCAAGGCCTGGGACCTCCACTGCAGATACAGCAGAACAGTAGCTCTTGAGCATAACCTCAGCTTCCTAATTGGATAATAAAGGAGCAGCAGTGGATGAGGTCATCCCTATGCTCATTCTGCAATTTATCGTCTGTTTGCTTTGTTTTTCATCACACATCAGCCACCTAAGTTGACCATACACTATTAGAATTTTCTTAACAATTTCTCATTTTAGGAATGTTCTTTCGATTTTCTGATCCTTAGTGGGGTCAAATCAACATTAGTTTTGATGTGATGAGAGCGGGATGGAATTTTTTTTTTTAAAGAGATGTATTTCTCTGTTCAAACTATTTTTATTAACGTGTATAGAGGAGAACATTCAATGAAAAATGAACAGACTTACATAACATGTAGAACTGAATGCAAAAGTTTAAGGTAGGTACATAGAAAACTTAAGCAATAGTTAACGGTACTTGAAGACTGAGGAAAACATAACATGACCAGTGGTCGTAGAGAGGGAGGGAAGGGTCAATGGTAGTGCCGCTACCCCCCCATAGGCACCCTATAAAGGGAACTAGCTGTGCCTACAGGGGTAGGGAGATGGTACTCCTGTTGATCCAAGAGGGACATTACAGCCATGGAACAACTGGATGTCGTAGAAAGAGTACCAATGGAGATGAGGAAATTCTGAACTGGGTATGAACTATGAAAAGGTTATAACTACTGAAAGGGTCAGCGTATGGTTACTACATGCAACAAGATAATAAAAAAAAAAAATATATACAAAAAAATGTTTACATCCACACAATCACATCCCTGCCACATCACCCCAAGGAGAATAATCAAAGAGCAATTTTAGAGAGCAAAGGCTATATCGGTGCTGGATCAATCGCTATGAGACAGAAATCAAACAAAAGGTATAAAACAGAAAATATTTTAATTAGAATACATCCAGTAAAATACTATACAACAAGTGCAGTAAACAAACAACAACAAACAGATAGAGACACAAAACAAATGTGGACCTCACAATATACCCTACCCACACCCCGCGCCATACAGGTACATAAGAGAATGCCCTATGGTAGGGCAAGGTAAGGGTGTCCAATGCATTTCGCCCACTCGGCTTCTTCAGGGAAGGGTAGGTGTAGAGGATTCACAATATTATTATACTAACAGAAGAAAAAGAAAAAAATATGTAAATATAATGTACACAAAACAATTTTACCATAGTACAGGCACAGTTTTGTCATAATTAAGGAAAATTATAACATCACAGAAACTCTTATACATAATATATTATAACTGTTCTGTTCTCACTACACATATGCCCCAGGCGTGTGCAGCTCAACATACAGCTAAACCTTTAATCCTACAATAACCAGTCCTTTTGTAACTTAAGGCTTTATTCCAGTGAAAGAATGGTGGTCACATGAAACAGGTTACAAGTCAGATGGATATGCAAATAGGATTGTGAATAGGTGAAACTGTAAATAAAGCAGTCAAAGCATACAATCAGTGTACAAACATAAACAATATATGCACTGAGCATATAACTAACAGTTCTGAGCATACCAGCGATGCCTCCGAGAGGGTTCAGGAATCTTCCCACAGCAACCTCAGATACTGTCTGGCTATGTCCATGAGCTGTTCTAAAATGGAGATTTTCTCAGAGAGGGGTGGAACTAATATCCAGCAATAGAGAGCAAGAGATACCATAAAGTGCTGTACAACAACAGTCTATGTCACAGTGGCATCTTGTGGACAGTATTGGTATTGCAAGTTCCACTAACATTAATTACTTCCAAGCTGAAGGCATGACAATAACTGAAGCAAAATCGAATATACATCAATTGTCCATAATTCATAACTACTAATACTCACAAATCAGAGATGGTCTCATATATAAAGGAGCGGAAGCCGCCTAGACATATTTCAAAAAAGCTGAATCGCCAACAAATTGACATCCAATCGCTCTTGTCTCAGAACCTTTCCTGAAAAACCAGTGGTACTGTTTATTTCCGTGTTGGAAATAAACAGTGTCAGAAATAAACAGTACCACTGATTTTGCAACATGTAGCTATAGCAGTCCATGTTCCATCATCCACTGAATGTAGCATCACAAAGAGTAGTAAAAAGAAATGTATTTCTAACAATGTACTGTATGTGGGTATCGTTTTAGAAATTACTTTTATTCCAAAACCAAATTTTAAAAGAAAACAGTACAAAATTTGTCGTCATCATCAAATGTACTGAGAATTTTAGTATAAACCTTCATTTGAAAACCTACTGGTGTACGGTCAGTATAGTGCAGTGAAAGAAAAAGCTGCATTACAATGGATGAATGGAGCTACATGGAGCCCCCTATACCCCATCCAGTCTATGATATGGGAGCACAGAGGTGAGCTTTTATTTATAGGACGTGTTCCCCCTCCGTGGGAAGATGTATAGTGGATGTCCCCTTTATTGCCCCTAGCAGTTTATTTCTTTGAATCATTTTCATGTGTTCCTGTTCTTCATTTCTCTCAGTGTTTCAGATTCTCCAGAAATCTAATAGGTGTTGCTAACAATAGAATTGTTTTTTTATTTCTATTTTTTTTTTTTATTTCCTTTTGCACACTTTCTGAAAGCATTCCTGAAATTCAGAAGATAATACCACCCTGTATGACATTCAGAGGGAACACGCTGTACATTTCTTTCCATTATATCTTGGGTGCATTGTTTCCTTACAAACCCTATTGGTAGTGCTTGTGTTTGGCCATACACTTTATAAACCTGAAGGAGAAAAATGCACATGACGGTGGAGAGGACTTTTGGGCTGTTGATGTGTCCTCACCTTCCTTTAGAATGTGGCAATGCAAACAATGAAAGACATAGTTGGTTTTGTCTGGATTATTTAGAAACTGGATTCAAATTTCTTTGTTTTTCTTGAATGCTGTTGAGTGGGTGATTTATGAAGACCAACTCAATGTAAGAACTAGGGGGCCTTGAGATCATTTAAAGTCAGATTAAGATCAGCTTGTGTGTTGCTTTAGTACCCCAGTACCAATCTGTATGAATTTGGGTCAAACACTCGCAAACACCTGACCCCAAGACCCTACTGCCCAACCTGCGTCCACAGGGCCCTTTGCCACTTTTGGTGCAGCCCTTCTGGCCCCAGCAGATACTAATTTGCATATTTCTACTTGAATGTTGTGTAGTATTTCTTCCAGGTCTGTGCAGGAATTCTTAATTAATGAAAATCTTCACCCCCCCCCCCCTGCATTTTTATTTTTTAACCCCTGCTTACCAGGTCCTGCACAGTTAATGTGATTGTAAAGTCTCTTTCTTTTTTCGAATAACAAACATGTTGTACTTACCTCCTCTGTGCAGTTGGTTTTGCACAGAGTGGCCCAGATCTCCACTTCTGTGCTCCTTGCCCCTCCCGCCTGTTGAGTGCCCCCACAGCAAGCAGCTTGCTATGGGGCACCCGAGCTGAGTCACAGATCCCTGTGTCCATTCAGACATTGAGCCACGACCCGGCCCCACCCCCTCTCTCTTCTGATTGGCTGACTGACTTTGATTGACAGCAGTGGGAGCCAGTCATGCCGTGCTCCTGTCTTAGTCAAAGAGGAGGGGAGTCATGGGCAGCTGAGAAACGCCTGCAACATAGCTGGATAAAGATGAGCTCAGGTAAGTATTATGGGGGCTCAGGGGGGCTGCTGCTGCACACAGAAGTTTTTTTTTTTTACTGTTGCTTGGGGGGAAGATGGGGCAGAGGTTTCTTATTAACCCCTTCCTGCCCGGCCTATTGTAAAATGATGGCTGGGCGGGAGAACTGTTGTTCTAGGAGGATGTCATACGATGTCCCCCCAGAATCGCGCCTTGCAAGCGCCCCTTGGGCCAATAGCAGATCACTGTACCAGTGCACTGCCGGTACTTTGTGATCGCTGTGGCCAAACACAGCAGATCACATGAAAGTTATACATAATGAAAGGCTTTGTTACATGCCTTTCATTGTGTACTATGGTGATGAGCTCTCTGTGATTGGTCACAGTCATCACATGGTACAGACAGGGCCAATCACAGCCCATCTGTACCATGTGATTAACCATGGCCAATAGTAAACACTAAATGAGTAGTTTTCATTCAGAAAAAAATGGTTGCTTATAACTGTAAAATGCACAGTTATAGCAAACGTAGTATGTAAAAAAAAAAGGAATTAAATCCTGATCAACTCCTGAGAGGGCTACAGTGTTACTGTGGTAAACCTGTATTGATCTAGTCACTGTATGTAAAAAAAAAAAAAGTGATAAAAATATTTACAAATTGAAAAAAACATATATTTTTTTACATACTGTCAGCAGTCTGTGTCTCTGATCACCGCCACACAAGTCGTATAATGATGCTGCACTACACTGGTGACAGTATGTAAAACATTGTGAAAAAAAAAAAAAACATTTTATTTCTTAATTTTCCAAAAAATGTACAACTTAAGAAAAACTCACCATGCCTCTTACTGAATACACTGGACTGTCTACTTTCCAAAAAGGGGACATTTGGGGGATATTTGTACTGTCCTGGCATTTTCGGGCCTCAAAAAAGAGATAGTCAGTCCATCACGATTGATCCATTTTCAGATATATACCAAAGAAAGCTATTGAAATCTATAACTTTCCTACAGACTAAATAATATACACCGATTTCAGTTATTTTCACCAAAGAAATGAAGCAGTATGCGTTTTGGCCTAAAATTATGAAGAAAGATTATTTGCAAAATTGGTTGAGCCAGATGGACTTGTGTCGATGGACTTGTGTCTTTTTTCAACCTGACTAACTATGTAACTATTTATAACAGAAACAAAGAAAAACACTTCTTTTTTAACCACTTAAGCCCCGGAAGATTTTACCCCCTTCCTGAGGGGCCTATTTTGCGATTCGGCACTGCGTGACTTTAACGGACAATTGCGCGGTCATGCGATGCTGTACCTAAACTAATTTGACATCCTTTTTTCCCCACAAACAGAGCTTTCTTTTGGTGGTATTTGATCACCTGTGCGATTTTTTGATCATGCGCTATAAACAAAAAAAAGAGCGTCAATTTTGCAAAAATAACAATATTTTTTCACATTTTTTTATATGAAATCCCCCCCCAAAAAAATTTAAAAATCAAAATTGTTTAACATTTTAGGCCAATTTGTTTTATGCTACCTATGTTTGGTAAAAAAACAAATAGCAAAAAGCGTATTTTGATTGGTTTGTGCAAAAGTTGTCATTTCTGTTGTTTTTTTTTTAACAAGTAATGGCGGCGGTCTGCGATTTTTTTTTGCGGGACTGCGACATTGCGGCGGACAGATCTGACCCTTGACTGACATTTTTGACACTTTTGGGGTTACCAGTGACATTACTGCAGTAATCAATGCTATATATATATGCACTGTTACTGTAAAAATGACACTGGCAATGAAGGAGTTAACTTTATTGGAGAGGGAGGGGTTAAGTGTGTCCCTAGGGGCGTGTTTCTAACTGTGATTGGCTGTGGCTTGATGTGTAAGAACAGAGATCAATGGTCCTACATAGTAGAACCGTGTGATCTCCATTCTTACACAGGGAAGAATGACAGGCGGCTTTGTTTACATTAGCCGCCTGCCTTTCTTCCGGTATAATGGACGATCGTGAGTGCCCGGTGGACATCGGGTCCGCCGAGCACACGCGCGGGGGGTCCGTGACCGCGCGGGAGCGGGAGCGCACCTCCGGCGGCACGCGCTCGCTCCCTAGAGCCTCACAGGCTAGCAACATAGTCCTACGTCGCTTTGCCTGTGAGGGGTTGACCGCCGCAATAAATAGTCGTGCGGCGGTCGGCAAGCGGTTAAACAAAAGTTTCGGTATTTTTTCGTTTATTTTGCAAAAAATAAAAAACCCAGTGGTGATTAAATACAACCAAAAGAAAGCTCTATTTGTGTGAAAATAATGATAACATTTTCATATGGGTACAGTGCTGCATGACCGCGCAATCGTCATTCAAAGTGTGACAGCACTGAAAGCTGAAAACTGACCTAGGCAGGAAGGGGGTAAAAGTGTCTGATATTGAAGTGGTTAAAAAAAAGATAAATACTTTTAAAAAAAATCTAAATTTGCACTGCAGACGGGAGGAGGGGCAGAGAAGAGACAATAGCATATCAAGGGTGAAGATCCACTTTAAATTAATTCTTCAATTTGTCCCCTTGCAGGAGCTTTCTTATACCCCCCCCCCCCCCGTGTCTTCCTGCAGGTAGCTTGTAGTGGGTGGAGCCTGCTGGGCCCTTCCCACACCTCTGCTCAGTCTATGTACAGTACAGTGATGATGTAACTGCTACTTTTGCAAGGCTATAACTGTTCTTTTAAAGACGTGGTGCTCACAAAAGGAGTTAATATTCATGAGCGTAATTGAAAAACACATTATCTGAATGTTTTTGTGTTTGAAGTTCACCTTTAAATATTTCCATGCATTAACCACTTCAGCCTCGGAAGGTTTTACCCCCTTAATGACCAGGCCATTTTTTGCGATTCGGCACTGCGTTACTTTAACGGAAAATTGCGCGGTCGTGCGACGCTGTACCCAAATACAATTGATGTCCTTTTTTTCCCACAAATAGAGCTTTCTTTTGGTGGTATTCGATCACCTTTGCAATTTTTAGATGTTGTGCTATAAACAAAAAAAGAGCAACAATTTTGAAAAAAACATCATATTTTTTACTTTCTGCTATAAAACATTCCAAAAATGTTTTTTTAAATTACATTTTTTTATCAGTTTAGGCCAATTTGTATTCTGCTACATAGTTTTGGTAAAAAAAATTACCTAAAAGGGTATTTTAATTGGTTTGCGTAAAAGTTATAACGTTTACAAACTACAGACTTTTTATCTATTTTTTATTAGTAATGGCGGCGATCTGCGATTTTTAGCGGGACTGCGCCATTGAGGCGGGCAGATTGGACCCCTAACTGACGTTTCTGACACTTTTTGGGGACCAGTGACACTAATACAGTAATCAGTGCTAAATAATATGCACTGTTACTGTATAAATGACACTGGCAGGGAAGGGGTTAATACTGGGGGTGATCAAATGGGTTAAATGTATGCCTAATAAGATTACTGGGGGGGGGGCGTTCTGTGACAGGCACATAGAGATCACAGTTTCACCTTAGCTGAAACTGCTGATCTCTCCCTGCCTGTTTTACAGAAGATCCGCCTGCTTTGTTTACATAAGCAGGCGGGTCTTCTCTCAGGTTCCCTGACGATCGCGGGAGGGCAGCGGCAATTGCCACCGCTCCTTACGCGGCCCGCCTCCCGCTGTGTCTAAACACACATTCACCCCAGTCACATAGTACTACCTGACTGGATGCAGCCGAGCCGCCCTGCCGCAGTAAAAAGATGGCGGTCGGTTGGCAAGTGGTTAACACAATCATCGGTGTCCTTCTGCGCTTTTGCTTTTACGATGATGAAATTCATACACCCTCGGTCATCTTTTTTTTTTGTCATGTAAATATCTGAAATTATTTCAGCTAATTCTCCCGGCTCGTTGCCATGGCAGTTTATGCCGGAGCTCCGCACATAACTGACAGGTTTGTACACACTTCAGGTGGCCCTGTTTAGCATGTACACCTTTTTCAATTATGTAACCAGATCCACCGATACCTCTGTGATTAGACAGCTATTTAGCGACGGCAGACGGGCCCTTTCGTTTTTTTGATGGACTGATTAGAGTAATTATTTGCATTTAATACTGCCTGATGCTATTTTTATCAGCCCCTTGTGCTAATCCCAGAGCTTTTTAATTGAGTGGACAGATCTGAGAGCACTTAAGTGATGCGCGGCGTTGTGGCGTTCCAGCAGGAGTTCTTCATTAGGGTGAACGACCCACAGAGACATTAAGCAATCAGACGGCAAAGCCATCCTCGACATACTTCATCTGGCCCGGATTTACAGTGGCTCAGCAAAATGAAACCATTAGGCCGCATGCGAGCCAAAATATAAACACTTTTTAATTGGGGTTCATGAAGCATGTGAAATTTAGCCTGTGTAGCACATGGATTGAGCAATTTTTGTCACAATGTCAAAGCGGAAAATTGACAACCGTTAAAGGTGGCCTTCAGCTAAAATTAGGAGTTTTCAACTTTCTCAGGGAACACAATGTACCCGTCTATCAGCTTTTATTGTTCTAATTAAAATCTTTTTGTGCATTTGGCTGTGCTACTAGCTAAATGAATATACTTGCTGATATCCTTGCCTGATAAAGGGACCCGATTCTGAGCCTCTAAAAGTTATAGGTGAACTTCAGGCAGATATAAAATAAAACTCACAAATGAATGCAGCTCTGTATTTCTTATTACATATCAAAACTTGCTGACTGCCCTACTACTGGTGGCAGCTGTGCGCCAGATCACGAATATATAGATATATATATATATATATATATATATATATATATATATATATATATATATATATATATATATATATATACATATATATATACATATACATATATATATATATATATATATATATATATATATATATTTATATATATATAATATTATAATATATATATATATATATATATATATATATATATATATATATATATATATATGTGTGTGATCAACTGATATCATTTTTTAATTGCCGATACCAATATTTTGGTCATCGGATATCGGTATTGGCCGATATTGGCCAATATTTTTGGACATTTAAAAAAAAAATTATTTTTTATTTTTCACAGGTACTCTTGTGGGACCCCAAACCCCTCCTCTGCGCTTAAAAGCATTCAAAATGCCAAGTTTGGCTGTTTAATGCTGTAATTTTTTTTTAATTTGGCGCCGAGTACCTGGAAGTGATGTCATGACATCACTTCCAGGTTTTTACATGGAGACCCGATCAGAGCCGAATGCGGCTTTGATCGAGTCTTCTCTTCGGTGGCCGTGCAGGTAGGATGCTCGGGTCTCCCGGTGGGATGGGAGACCCGGGCGAGCCGCGGAAGGCGGCGGGAGGAGGGAGATGTCCCCTCCCGCTCCTTGTAATGACAGCCGAGCGGCTTCTTAGCCGCATCGGTTGTCATTACAAGGCAGCCGACCGATGGCTATGGACGCCGGTACCAGGGTGATACCTCTAGCTGCAGGCATCATTCCGGTACAGCACTTTCCCAAAATATCGGCAATATCGGCAACCTCAGGGGCCGATTCTGATATATCGGGGAAAGTGCATATGGGCCCCGATATATATCGGCATTGCCAATAATCGGCCGATCCCTAATATATCTATGTGATTCCAGACCTCTGCCTGCAGAGGGCCCCGCTTTTGCTGTGAGTGTCCCAGCACTCTCGATGTCTGCTGGCACCCACCGATCTTCGGGCAGAGACTCAGGGCAGACCTCTGCCTATGTAAACAAGGCAGAGTTCTGTCCTGCCGTGGGGGAAGGGAGGGATTCTATGTTCCTGTAAAGCAGGGACTCTCTTCCCCTAGTAAAACAGCACACATAGTAAACACAAACACTGGTTAGGCACACAGTTAGAGTGTTTGTAAACAATCACCTTGCAAAACAACCCATTTAGTTTAAGAGCCGGTTCACACTGGGGCGTCTTGTCAGGCGACTTAGTCGTCTGACAAGTCGCGCTCCATTCAGTGCAATGGAACCGTTCTAATCAGAGCGACTCAAGTCGCTCCGACTTAGAAAAAGGTTCATGCACTACTTTGGGGCGACTATGGAGCAGCTTGCATTGACTTCCAATAATGAAGTCATTTGCAAGCCATGCTGAAGTCGCGCTGCAGGGGGCGGCATCAGAGTCAGGCGGCTTTGAAGCCGCCCCAGTGTGAACCGGCTCTTAAATTGAAATGAAAGGCAAAACACTTGTGAATAGATAAAAAAAGAAACAATATAAATACATGTTTTTCCCTTTTTAGTACGTGATCACATTCCCTCTGTCCTCAGCTGCATAGGGGCTGGGGGGAGGAGAAGCAGCAGTAAACTGAGTTTCCATGTGATAGGCTGTGCAAGGGGAGCATGTCAGGACAAGGCTGATCATTGAAGGAGAGCAGCCTGACTTCCCAACACAGCTAGAGAACTGACCACGGTGAGCAGTGGCGGTTTTGGGCACGGGCGAACAGGGCAGTCGCCCGGGGCGGCATCACGTGGGGGGGCGGCACTCGGCAGTGGCACGAACCTGGTGGTGGGGGAGAAAAATAAAATGATCTTTGCTGCGGGCGGCTGGGGCGCCCCTGCTGCTGTAGGAGCCGGCGGCTGGAGTTTGCCTGGAGCGGGGATTGTGCATAATGCAGCCTCGCTCAGAACTAGCGGCGGGGGGGAGGCAAGGAGGAGCCTGAGCCGAGGAGAGTGTACACACTACACACACAGTGACAGCAGCGGCGGCAGCGCGCTCAGAACTAGCGGGGGGAAGGCGAGGAGGAGGAGCCAAGGAGTACTGTACATGTGTGTACTGCTAGTACTACACACGCGGCGGCGGCGCAGAAGGCGAGGAGGAGGAGCCAAGGAGTACTGTACATGTGTGTACTGCTAGTACTACACACGCGGCGGCGGCGCAGAAGGCGAGGAGGAGGAGGAGCCGAGGAGGAGAGTACACTACACACAGCCAGGGGTTATGCAGCGGCGGCGGCCGCGCTCAGAACTAGCGGCGGGGGAGGCGAGGAGCCAAGGAGGGTAGTGTAGACTACTGTAGTCACTTGCAGGTAAGTTGCTCTCGATCTCCTCTATGTTCGCACCTGGGAATGGGGGGGGGGGGGAGGCACATGACAGCATCCTGGAAGTTCACGCTGGTCTCTGCATTGAAAAGGGGGTACGCTGGTCTCTGCATTGAAAAGGGGGTACGCTGGTCTCTGCATTGAAAAGGGGCACGCTGGTCTCTGCATTGAAAAGGGGGTACGCTGGTCTCTGCATTGAAAAGGGGCACGCTGGTCTTTGCATTGAAAGGGGGTACGCTGGTCACTGCATTGAAAAGGGGTACCCTGGTCTCTGCATTGAAAAGGGGCACGCTGGTCTTTGCATTGAAAGGGGGTACCCTGGTCTCTGCATTGAAAAGGGGCACGCTGGTCTTTGCATTGAAAGGGGGCACGCTGGTCACTGCATTGAAAGGGGGCACGCTGGCCTCTGCATTGAAAGGGGGCACGCTGGTCACTGCATTGAAAGGGGGCACGCTGGCCTCTGCATTGAAAGGGGGCACGCTGGTCTCTGCATTGAAAGGGGGCACGCTGGTCTCTGCATTGAAAGGGGGTACGCTGGTCTCTGCATTGAAAGGGGGTACGCTGGTCTCTGCATTGAAAGGGGGCACGCTGGCCTCTGCATTGAAAGGGGGCACGCTGGTCTCTGCATTGAAAGGGGGCACGCTGGTCTCTGCATTGAAAGGGGGTACGCTGGTCTCTGCATTGAAAGGGGGTACGCTGGTCTCTGCATTGAAGGGGGCACGCTGGTCACTGTGCTTTGAAAGGGGGTACGCTGGTCACTGTGCATTGAAAGGGGGTACGCTGGTCACTGTATACCTTAATTACTGAAGGCCCCTTTTACACTTTTGTGACCTCAAAGTCACACAATTTGTTTACAGAGTTTTTTGCCGCAAAGCAATACCTATTACATTTTTCTGTTTGCGCCACCCCAAAAATTTTGAGCACCAGCCACCACTACCAGGCTGTGTCCAGAAGGATTTATTTATTAGCACGCTGCATGGCTCTGGGCCACCACCAGACCAAACACTGCTTGATGGGCCTACTTTAGGCCTGATTCACATGTATGCAGATTGGGGGCCCACATTTTCAAAGGCACAGCATCCTATTCATTTGAATGAGCTGCTTTCCCACAGAAAAAAAGGTGCATGCAGCATTTCAAAATTTCAGTGGCATCATGCACCATGCGACTTACCTGCAGTTCCTTCACTGGCAAGTTTGCTGTATTTTTAGGTATGTGGGCCATGCATTTAAAAACACAGTGCATTTGCGTTAACTGTGTCATGCAAACGCACTGTGTTTTTAAATGCATGGCCCACATACCTAAAAACGCAGAAAGCTTGCCAGTGCAGGAACTGCAAGTAAGTCGCATGGTGCAAAAGCAGGATGGATTTCAAGGCCCCTGAAATTTTAAAATGCTGCATGCACCTTTTTTCTACGGGAAACGCAGGCATAGCAGCCCATTCAAATGAATAGGATCCTGTGCCCTTCTAAAATGTGGGCCGCCAACCCACATACATGTAAATCAGGCCTAAAGCAGTAGTAAAGTCATTTACAAATAAAAAAACTGGTCCTCCTGCAGGTTTAAGTCATCCCGCACTAGTATACACATTGATGTGAAAATGGCTGCAATGTAATGGGGTGTTGGGATGTTATAAGGGGTATTGCGATGTGTAAAGGGGCACTATGACGTGAAAATGGTTGGAATGTAATGGGGTGCTGTGATGTGATGAGGGATACTGTAATTTTTAAAGGGGCACTGTGACGTGAAAAATTGGACTGTTATGGAATGACATAGTATTACTACAATAAAATGTGTGGTGTGTACAAGATGTGAAGTTTTGTCATGTTATTTTTTTTTTTGGGGGGGGGGGGGGCGCCGGGAGGGAGTCTCGCCCGGGGAGCAATTTAATGTAGAACCGCCACTGACGGTGAGCTCTCCTGCCTAGCATCGTCAGTTTTTATTAGGAAAGAAGAGGGACTGGCAGGAACACCAGGGATTTTTTTTTTTTGTATAAAAAAGGGGATTCACTTCAGAAATAAAGAGATTATTCTCCCTCTCTACAAGACTCTGGTCCGGCCACATCTGGAGTATGCTGTCCAGTTCTGGGCACCGGTCCTCAGGAACGATGTGCTGGAACTGGAGAGAGTCCAGAGAAGGGCAACACAAATAATTAGGGGAATGGAGGACATCAGCTATGAGGAAAGACTACAAGCACTGAGCCTATTCTCTCTGGAGAAGAGACGATTGAGGGGGGATATGATATCAATGTACAAATACTGTACTGGTGACCCCAGCATAAGGAACAAACTTTTTAGAGAAAGGGAATGCAATAAGACACGTGGCCACTCACTAAAACTAGAGGAAAAACGGTTTAACCTTAACATACGTAGGGGGTTCTTTACTGTCAGAGCAGTGGGGATGTGGAATTCTCTTCTACAAGCAGTCGTATCAGCAGGGAGCATCGATATTTTCAAAAAATTATTAGACGGTTACCTTAAAGACCACAACATACAGGGGTATACAATGTATGGTTAACATCAAACACACACACACATCATAGGTTGAACTGGATGGACTGATGTCTTTTTTCAACCTCACTAACTTGTAACTAAGTACATAGTACAGCAGTCACATATCAGGAATATGAAATGCTGGGGTAACAAACACTTTAACCCTTTAATCGCCCTAGATCAGGGATATCCAAACCACGGCCCTCCAGCTGTTGCGGGACTACATGTTCCATTAGGCATTGTAAAACTCTGACAGTGTGTTTTTTTTTTTTTTTTTTAGCACTGATCGCTGTATTAGTGTCACTGGTTCCTGCAAAGTGTCAAAAGTGTCAGTTAGTTTCCGATTGTCTGCCGCAATGTCGCAGTCCCACTATAAGTCGCTGATTGCCGCCATTACTGGTATAAAATAAACAAAAATTCCAGTATATATAGTTTGTAGATGCTATACGTTCACATAAATTAATCAATACACGCTTGTTGGGATTTTTACCAAAAACATGTAACAGAATACATGTTGCCCTAAATTTATGAAAAAATTCGATTTTTTCAATTTTTTTTCATTAGATATATATTATAGCAGAAAGTAAAAAATATTGTTTTTTTTTGTTTTGTTTTTTCAAAATTGTCTGTCTTTTTGTTTCTAGCGCAAAAAATAAAAAAGTGCAGTGGTGATAAAATGTCACCATTTGTGGGAATAAAATGACATACATTTTATTTGGGTACAGTGTCGTATTTCTGCTGGCTTAAGAAGTGTATACTGCAAAGTGTGTGCTGGTGTCTCAATGATTTTTGGGTATGGAGAAAGGTAAATATTCCTAAAGGACATGACTTATTATGGCACATCAATACATTAACCACTCTCTGCATTTGGTCACATGAGATCTCAGAGCCACAAAGAAAGTTGGTGCTGGAAGACCTTCCTTTGCCTGACGCTGTGATTGCAGGTCTGGAGCAAAGATGCAGTGCAATACCAAACAAGTCCTCCTCTGACTGATGTCTGAAGGGTGATTTATCTTCACCTATGGCCAGTAGCCCTACATATTTTATTAGATTTTGCCCTGGGGGAAATTCTCCCCAGTCCAGCCCTCTACTATTGGTAAAACAGTTATTAATGGCTCAAAATAGGAATAGATCAGAGTTCATGCAAAAAAGATATACAGATGCATCTCATAAAAAATGGATTTTTGTAAGAACTTACCGTAAAATCCTTTTCTCTTAAGCTCATTGACAGACGTAGTCTTCTTGATTCTCAAGAGCTGGGTTATGTTGTCTCCGCAGGAGTAGGACTAGGCAGAATGACAAAACGTTCTGGCTCCACCTTAGGGGCAGTCCCTGAGGGTATATCCTCCCTCTCTCTGCTACAGAGAATCAGTTCTGTTTAAAGCAGTACAGAGAATTTAACCCAACCCAACTCAATGATAGAGGGGCGGGTACTACGTCTGTCAATGAGCTTAAGAGAAAAGGATTTTACGGTAAGTTCTTACAAAAATCCATTTTTCTCTATCGCTCATTGACAGACGTAGTCTTCTTGATTCTCAAGAGCTGGGACATCCAGAAGCAGTGCCACAAATGAGGGGTGGGATTGACAAAATCAAATCCAATCTAGAAGGCCCAACCGGAGCCAACCAGAAGTATCAAAGGACTCATCGAGTAAACAGATGAGACCTACCCTCGAGGTAGACCAACAGTCTCCTCAAACAGTGGCCTGCAGGAACCTTGCAGCCAGAAGAGGCATCTGACGATGCCATCACATAAACCTTATACAATATTGTAAAGGTATGAACCGACTACTAAACACCTTGAAAACCTGAACCACTGACGCCTGATGGCGGAAGGTCCAGGAAACTCTAAGCGCCCGAGTAGAATGCGCCTTAACAGGGAACGGGGGATCCCGACCCTTAGATAAAATAAGCCTATACCACTGTCTGTCTGATCCATCTAAAGATGGTCGCAGCAGAACAGGCAACCCCTTCTTAGGGGCCATCCGTGATCACAAACAGTGAATCCGTCTTACAAATTGAATCCGTAGTATTCAAGTATATCCTGATCGCCCGAACTAGATCCAAGGAATGCCATGCAATTCTCGAGGATGATTGGGCTAAGGACATAGGAAGGACAGTACACTGTCCTTAATCAATGAAACTTTTAAACCACCTTAGAAGGAAGGATGGATTCGGATGAAGAACAACCTTATCCCTATGAACCACCAGATCTGGGGAACAACAGGATAATGCAGCCAGTTCTGACACCCTGCGTGCAGAAGTGATAGCCACCAAGAAGATAACCTTCTGGGATAAAGTAGGCAAGGGAATCTCCCTGATATTTTCAAAGGGAGGTGTCTGAAGAACCGACAGCACCAAATTAAGATCCCAGGATGGTAACGGCGCGTGCACTGGCAGAGCCAGGTGTCGCACCCCCTGGATGAAATTCCGCACCAAGGAATGAGTAGACAAAAGCTTCTGAAAGAAGATAGCAAATGCTGAAACCAGACCCTTGATAACACTCAAGGCCAGCTTCTGCTCAACTCCCTGTTGCAGAAAGCCAATATTCGGACTACCGAATAAAGATGTAGATGGAACCCAAGGGATTCACATCACACAATATAAGACTTCCATGTATGATGATAATCTTTCTGGAAGTTGCTTTCCTTGTTTTAACTAGAGTAGGAATAACTGAAGCTGACAATCCCTTGTCCTTCAGCACCTGGGTCTCAATAACGAGGCCGTTAAAAACCGGCGATCGTAAAGCAGGATGGAAGATCGGTCCCTGAGACAGTAGATCCTCCCTGAGAGGAAGTCTCCACGGGACGTCCGCCATCAGTCTGACCAAGTCGGCGTAACAAGCACGACGAGGCCAATCCGGAGCTGCCAGGATTACTGGAATTCCTTCCTCCTCTATCCTGCGAAGAAGTCTTGGCAGTAACCCAAGAAGGAGGGAAGGCATACATTAGCTGGTATTGCCCCCACAGGGCGATCAGTGCGTCTGCGGTTTCTGCTAGAGGATCGCGGGAGCGAGCCACGAATCTCTGAACTTTCCTGTTGAATCGAGATGCCAACAGATCCATATCCGGGGTGCCCCATCGTAGGCACAACTGGTGGAAAACGTCTGGATGGAGGGACCATTCCCCCTGATCCAGGGTCTGACGGCTGAGATAATCTGCCTGCCAATTCTCCACCCCCGGAATGAACACCGCAGAGATTGCTGGAACAAATCGTTCCGCCCAGCGAAGAATGCAAGCCACTTCTTTGGCCGCTCGGACACTCTTGGTGCCCCCCTGGAGATTGACATAAGCCACGGCCGTGGCGTTGTCCGACTGGATCCGAACCGGGCTGCCCTGAAGCTGCTCGGTCCAGTGAATCAGACAAAGTCTGATCGCTCTCAGTTCCAATACATTTATCGGTAACCTGGATTCTTCCGGGGACCAAAGTCCCTGGACAGATAACTGACCGAGAATTCCTCCCCATCCGGATAGACTGGCATCCGTGGTCACTGTCGTCCAATATATTGGCAGAAATGACTTTCCCTGGCTGAGCATCGGAGACCGAAGCCACCAGACCAGAGACTCTCTGGTCTGTTTGCTCAATCGGATCTGATTGTCCAGGGATTCCGGATTCCGATTCCATCTGAGAAGAATCTCTTGCTGAAGAATTCGGGTATGGGACTGGGCAAATGGGACTGCTTCGAAGGAAGCCACCATCAACCCCAGACCCCTCATGCAAGTCCGAAGGGAAGACCAGCTGTTGGTGGACTGCTGATTGAATCTTTCAGAGTTTCCCTACCGGAAGAAAAAAACTCTTGTCCTGACTGTGTCTAGAATTAGACCCAGATATTCGAGCCTCTGGGTGGGAACCAGAAATGACTTTTGCTGGTTCACCAGCCACCCGAATTCCTGTAAAGAAATCATAGTAATTTCTACGTCTTGTAGCAAGGTCTGAGGAGACTCTGCATGAAGCAGAAGATCGTCTAGGAAACCTAGAATCGATATGCCTCTTTGACGCAGAAGTGCCAACATTGGGGCCAACACCTTCGTGAAGACCCGCTGAGCCGTGGCGAGACCGAAAGGTAACGCCACAAACTGATAGTGGTTCTCTTCTACGGAAAAACGTAGAAACCGCTGGTGTCCTGCGAAATGGGAATGTGAAGATATGCGTCCTAGATGTCTATGGACGCTAGGACATCCCCTGGATGCAGAAAGGCTGCTACTGTGCGAATGGACTCCATTCTGAATCTTCTTATGAAGACAAAAGAATTGAGTGCCCTTAAGTCCAGAATTGGACGCACTTTGCCCTCTTATTGTAAATAGGTTTGAATAAAACCCTAGAAACCGTTCTGTCCAAGGAACGTGGACTACCACTCCTTGTTGTAGTAAATCTATGACTGCTCTCCGCAGATCTTCTAAACGATCTGAGGATAGTCGGATATTGGAAGGGAAGAATCGCGCCGGTGGGAGAGATCGAAACTCGATCTTGTACCCTGACCTTATGACTTCGCAGACCCATTTGTCCGGGATTCTGGAAAGCCATGGATCCGGGACCCGGCGAAGACGTCCCCCCACCCCAGTTATGGGTGGGGGCGCACCTTCAGGCTTTGGACGGTTTATCTTCAGGTCTGGAGGGGGCGGGCTTTTGCTTGCCCGACCAATGACCCCTGACGCCTCCTGCAGGAGCTTTGGAGGACTTAGTTTTTTCACCCGCGGGACGAAAAAACCTCTTGTGAGCAGAAAAAGAAGGCCCTCGTCTTTGACGAGTTCCTCTACCTTTAAAATTTTGCGGTAAAAAGGTGCTCTTTCCACCCGTGAGATCCTTAATGATCTCATCTAAGTTGGCTCCAAATAGACGCTCTCCTAAAAAGGGGATATTAGCCAATGCTTTCTTGGAACCTTGGTCGGCTAACCAACCTTTTAGCCACAGTGTACGCCTGAGAACCACTGCTGAGACTGATGCTCGCGCCAATAATGGAGTGGCGTCTAACGCCGCATCACACACAAACTGTAACCCCTGTATCATTTGTTCCAACAAATCTGATACCGCCTGAAGGACCTCTTCTAAGTCCCGGCGTAACCACTAGGTCCATACAGTTACAGCCTGCGAAACCAGACCAATAGCAATTATTGGTCTGAAGCTGATCCAATCAAGGGAGACATGGTGCGAGACATAGCTTCTATCTTGCGATCCACTGGATCTTTAAAAGACGGAGCGTCTTCTAAAGGAATAACCGTGGCTTTATTCAATCTAGCAATTGGTGAATCCACCACAGGTGGTTCTGTCCATTTCTTAATGAGGGTTTCCTCAAACGGATAACGCCTGTTAATGCGTTTAGAAATAGTAGAAATGCGTTTTGGCAGACTCCATTCTTCTTTGATTGGATTGCCAAAACATTTGGGCAATGGAAAAACCTTCGCCACTAGATGCGTTTTTAGACCCAAAAGGGATCTCAATTTCAGCTATTTCTGATGGAATACCCTGTAATCTTAAGGTCTCTAGAACAGATACCATGAGTGCGTTTACCAACGCTTCCTCTCTGGCTATGGCTGATGCCGAAACATCCTCCTCACTGTCTGAAAAGACAGTACACGAGACACCAATACCAGATGAAGTACCTGCAACTGCAGAAATAGGCTCAGAGTCTGAATCCGAGGTTTCAGATAATAAGGGGTTAGGCGGGGGTCGCTTACTTGCGCCCTGTGCCTGACAAGCCACTTCCACCCGGGACACAAGCTTCCATAATAGCGGACAAATGATTTAAACGTCAGTGGGGTGCTGGAGGATCCTGCAGACCCCTCGAGGGGATCCGGAGGAGATACATGAGTGGCAGGGTCCATGATAATTCAGGACACCTTTGCCAGAAAACACAAAAAAAACTTTTTTTTTTTGTTTTTTTTAATTAAAAAATACCTCTTTTTTTTTTTTTTAAATCTTTAAATTTTTTATGTGTCTCCCCCTAGCGCAATAGCGCCCCTCAGAGTACCTGCTTCTCGATCCCACAGAGAGAGAGAGAGGGACCCCCAAGGCTCACCAACCGATGCAGTGAAGTTTCCAACCAACTGCAGTCAGCGTCTGTCTTTACAGACTGGAAGGAGCTGTTTGCTTTTTCCCGGGCAGAAGGTGTGGCTCCGCCCCCTGTGTACGCCTTCCGGCGTTCCCAGCCCTCCACGAGGTAGCTGGGCTCACAAAACATGGCCGCCCCCATAGAAGAGACTGTTATAAGGCAGGTGGAAGCCTGTCGTGCAGAGAAGGCTTACCGTTGCCGGTGGGCGGAGCTTGGTTGGAAACCCGAGGTGAGTAGCACAGGCTAACCTGAGGTGCGGGGTCTAAGCATCCACCGGTCTTCACCAGGGCCTCTGAAGGTGAGGATGGATTTGGCTGCAGGTGGATACCAGGTCGCGGTCCCCAGGGTCGCCCCACCAGGGGGTAACCGGTCAAGGTCCGAAGGTGGATGAGCCGACAAGGAGAATCCAGAAGAGTAGTCAAAACGAGCCGGGATCAGGACAGGCAGCAAACAAGCGAAGTCAGGGACGAGCCAAAGGTCAACAGGTATCAGACAGGAAATCAACAGGAAGCAGGTTCAGAACACAGGAAGCTGAAGACAACACAGCAATGTGCAGTGCTGTTGAGCTGTTTAAATAAGGCAGCCTGTTTGCCAATCACTGCAATTAGTCTGCTCTGGATTAACCCTTTAGGTTGCAGACAGCACATCATGACACACATCAGTGTGCTCAGGAAGCGTTCCTAACATTGCCCCCCCCTTAAGGGCAACCTCCGGGTGCCCAACAAACTGCTTTTTTGAGGATGGGCAAGAAAAAACGCCTGGATTAAATCTGCAGCATGGATGTTCCTCTCCGGTTCCCAGGAATTTTCTTCCGGCCCATAGCCTTTCCACTTGATCAGGTACTGGAGCTGGTTACCTCTCTTCCGACAGTCAAGTATGGCCTCCACTTCATACTCCACGTCTCCATCAATAATCACAGGTTCGGGAGGTCCAGAATTTCTGCCAGGGAAGGCATCAGGAACCACGGGCTTTAAGAGGGTGACATGGAATACAGGATGGATCCGCAGGGTATCAGGTAAGGATAGTTCGTAAGCAACGGCATTGAGTCTCCTTTTAACTGAAAATGGGCCGATAAATTTGGGAGCCAACTTCTTGGACGGGCAGGCCAAGCGGAGGTTAGCTGTGGACAGCAAAACCCGATCACCGGGCTGGAGGATTAACTCTCCCCTCTTTTTCTCGTCAAAGGTTTTCTTGGACGCTGCCTGAGCCTTGCTCAACGTTTCCCGCAGAAGTTTGTTATTGCTGGTGACAAAGTTGAAAATGTCCTGGACTGCGGGAACTCCAGATTCAGAGGAGATGTCAGGCAGGAAGGAGGGATGGAACCCGTAATTGGCGAAGAAGGGGGATTGCCCGGTGACGGAATGTTTGGAATTATTATATGCGAATTCCGCAAATGGCAATAAGGTTACCCAGTCATCCTGGACAAATGTAGTGAAGCAACGGAGGTATTGCTCCAGGGTCTGGTTAGTCCTCTCGGTTTGACCGTTAGTCTGTGGATGGTAGGATGAGGACATAGCCAGGTCGATCTTCAGGAGCCCACATAATGCCTTCCAGAAACGGGACGTGAATTGCACCCCTCTGTCAGAGATGATACTGGTAGGTACACCATGTAGTCTTACTACCTCCTTGAGAAAGATGTCTGCGGTCTCTTTCGCGGTGGGAGTACCCTTGAGGGGTAAAAAGTGGGCCATCTTGGAAAGCCGGTCTACGACCACAAAGATGGCAGAGCACCCTCCTGAAAGAGGCAGTTCCACAATGAAGTCCATGGCGATTGTCTGCCAGGGCCGGTCAGGAACTGGGAGTGGTCTGAGAAGCCCCCAAGCCTTGCTTCTTGCGGTCTTACTCCGGGAACAAGTGGTGCAGGAAAGGACATAGTGTCTGCAGTTCTTTTCCATCTCGGGCCACCAAAAGGTGCGCTGCAGAAGGTCAAGAGTTCTTTGGATGCCAAAATGACCGGCTAGAAGATGATCATGACAGGCACCCAGAACTGCCACTCGGACGTCCTCTGGAACAAAAATCTTGTCCCCGGCCCATAACAAGCCATCCCTGCGTGACAGGAGAGTTCCCGGTGGGTCAGAAATTTTAGCCGAGGCTTGTTCGAGACGGGACCTCAGACCTGTGAGAAGAAGCAGAAAGTTCTTTTCAGACAGAATGGTGTCAGGTACTGGGACCTCTTTAGGGTTGTCAAACATCCTAGACAGGGCGTCTGGTTTGACATTTTTGGATCCAGGTCGGTAGGTAATGTGGAACGAAAACCTAGAGAAGAACAGTGCCCATCGTGCCTGACGGGGTCGCAGACGTTTGGCAGATCTCAGGTACTCAAGGTTTTTATGGTCCGTGAAAATGAGAATAGGGTGTGCCGCACCCTCAAGCAGATATCGCCATTCTTCCAGGGCGGCTTTAATAGCCAAAAGTTCCCGGTCTCCCACATCATAATTCCTCTCCGCCGTGGAGAGTTTTCGGGAAAAGAAAGCTATTGGGTGCATCAGGTCCTTGACCCCCTGTCTTTGGGAGATGACTGCCCCAATAGCGACTTCTGAGGCATCTACCTCAAGGAGGTAGGGTAAGGTGGGATCTGGATGGCTCAGGATAGGAGCAGATGTAAAGAGCTTCTTTAAAATCATGAAAGCGGACTGGGCCTCAGGAGTCCAAGAATAACGGACATCTTTCTTGGTGAGCTGGGTGATAGGGGAAATGATGTTGGAGAATCCCCTTATGAACCTCCTATAAAAATTGGCAAAGCCGACAAAGCGCTGCACTCCTTTCTTATCAGATGGCGGAGGCCAATCCAGAATAGCAGAAACTTTCTGGGGGTCCATCTTTATTCCTTCCGTGGAAATTATTAGCCCCAAAAATGAAATGCTGCTTTGCTCGAAGACGCATTTTTCAGCCTTGGCATATAGACCATGCTGGCGGAGGCGGCTGAGAACATTTCGGACATGCTCGCGGTGTTGTTCCAGGGATGCGGAAAAAATCAAAATGTCATCCAGGTATACAATGACAAAGATGTCCAACCAATCCCTGAAGATGTCGTTCACGAAATGTTGGAACGTAGCCGGAGCATTACATAGGCCGAACGGCATCACTAGATACTCAAAATGTCCGAACCGGGTGCGGAAAGCCGTCTTCCACTCGTCCCCCTCTCGGATGCGGACTAGGTTATAGGCCCCACGAAGGTCCAATTTTGTAAACAGGGCAGCGGACCTGAGTCTCTGAAAAAGCTCGGGAACCAGAGGAAGGGGGTAGCGGTTCTTAATAGTGATCTTGTTTAGATCCCTGTAGTCAATACAAGGTCGGAGAGAGTGATCTTTTTTTTCCACGAAGAAAATACCTGCTCCCGCCGGAGAAGTGGATGGGCGGATGAACCCTTTCTTTAGGTTTTCGTCCACATAATCCTTCAGCACGTCCAGTTCCCGTTCAGATAAGGGATAGATCCGGCCGAACGGAATCGCAGCCCCAGGCAGCAGTTCGATGGGACAGTCATACGGACGATGCGGGGGCAAGGTCTCTGCGCCCCGTTTACTAAACACATCCAGAAAGTCGTGGTAGGCCTGGGGCACGACGGAGCGTAGTTCAGGCTCAGACTCGAGACAGAGTAGGGCTTTGGAAGCTTGGAGCGGCATGGGTAGGCAGGAGTTTCTGCAATATGATGATGGGAATTGGATGGCTCCTGTGGTCCAATCGATCTGCGGGTTGTGGGCCTGCAACCACGGCAACCCCAGGATAACGGGAAATAAGGGAGATGCAATAATGTCCAGACTTATCATCTCCTTGTGGCCAGACGAGGAGACCATGGGAAGAGGAGGGGTTTCCTGGGTCACAGGTCCGGATTTAATGTGGGATCCGTCAGCCAGAAAGATGGTGAGGCCTTGGGTCTTCGGCTGGAGAGGTATGCCATGTTGAGCAGCGAAGGTGCGATCAATAAAGCAGCTGCAGGCTCCTGAATCAATGATCGCTGTAACCGGGACGGGACCTTCCGAGAGCTGCAATGACACAGGGAAAGCTAGGTGAGAGGTATTGGTAACAGATGCCACACAACTGGGTGGAGGAACAGAACGAAACTTGCAGAGTTTTACAGGGCAGGAACGCACATAATGGCCGGCTTCTCCACAATAGAGACAGAGGTTACCCATTTGCCGACGACACCTCTCTTCTGGAGACAGGGCTGGTCGCATGATCCTGAGTTGCATGGGTTCAGGCATATCTGGAGTGGCACCGGTAGGAGCAGGACAGACAGGGACTGGTCCAGTCGGGGAAAAACGTGCGGGAGTAGTCACCCGTGGCAGCATCCAGGTTGGCCGAAACTGTTGTGGAGGCCGCTCTGCCCGGCGCTCCCGGAGCCGGCGGTCGATCCGAATGACCTGGGAAATCAGATCTTCCAGGGTGTCAGGTATACCCACTCGGGCTAGTTCATCCTTCAGTCCTTCAGATAAGCCCAGGCGGAACTGGTAGCGCAGTGCCGCCTCGTTCCAGGAGGTATCGGAACTCAGGCGGCGGAAGTCGGTGACGTAGTCCTCGACGGGCCTGCGACCCTGCTGGAGAACGTGAAGTGCAGCTTCTGCGGTGGAGGACCGCTGCGGATCATCATAAAGTTGAGCCATGGCCGTAAAAAATGATGATAATGAGTCCAGATGGGGACTGCTTTCCTCTAGAAGCCGATGGGCCCAGGATTGAGGCTCGCCTAGGAGCAAAGAAACAACAAACCCCACCTTGGTGACCTCCAGGGAAAAGGTCCGGGGCTGCAAGGAGAAGTACAATTGGCAGGCATTACGGAAGGCTCGGAATTTACCCCGGTCTCCGGAGAATTTTTCGGGGTTCGGAACACGGGGTTCCGGTGGCAACATCACTACCGTGGGACTAAGAGCAGATCCTGTGGACGCTGCAGAGGTGGATGGAGCTGATAACACTGGAGGGTTCCCCGGGAGAGTGGCGGATTGTAATCGTCCCTCTAGCTGTGTGTAACCATCCCGGAGGGTCTTCACGGCTTGTGACAGGACTGCGAGGTGCTGGCAAATTTCCTCCAACGGTGAGGCCTCTCTTGCAGGCTCCGACATGGCTGTGTTGTACTGTTATAAGGCAGGTGGAAGCCTGTCGTGCAGAGAAGGCTTACCGTTGCCGGTGGGCGGAGCTTGGTTGGAAACCCGAGGTGAGTAGCACAGGCTAACCTGAGGTGCGGGGTCTAAGCATCCACCGGTCTTCACCAGGGCCTCTGAAGGTGAGGATGGATTTGGCTGCAGGTGGATACCAGGTCGCGGTCCCCAGGGTCGCCCCACCAGGGGGTAACCGGTCAAGGTCCGAAGGTGGATGAGCCGACAAGGAGAATCCAGAAGAGTAGTCAAAACGAGCCGGAATCAGGACAGGCAGCAAACAAGCGAAGTCAGGGACGAGCCAAAGGTCAACAGGTATCAGACAGGAAATCAACAGGAAGCAGGTTCAGAACACAGGAAGCTGAAGACAACACAGCAATGTGCAGTGCTGTTGAGCTGTTTAAATAAGGCAGCCTGTTTGCCAATCACTGCAATTAGTCTGCTCTGGATTAACCCTTTAGGTTGCAGACAGCACATCATGACACACATCAGTGTGCTCAGGAAGCGTTCCTAACAGAGACATAAGACTCCAAAAACATGGCGGCCGGCGTGACCTGAGGACATACATGCATTAGGTCTACGGCAAAATGGCGGCGGACCGCCGATATCGTCTTCCCAGCACATCCACCTGCACTCTGCTAAGAGGTGACATATGGATCTACAGAGATACACTGCACATAAGGTAGGATTATACCTCCTATGTCTGCTGTAAAGTTACAGTCTGCTGGGTAGAGTGTTAGCTCTAGAACCAAGTCCACTTCCCACAAACACATGCTGTATTACAAGGTAGACTTGTAAGTATCAGATATATACTGACCATATATGGAGGGGCCCATAATATATACTGCCTCATAATGAGGAAAAAAGGGAACGTTTACTCACCATACCGAACCGACAGGCACCCTCTCTTCACAATACCCTCTCCACCGGGGTGGGGGTTTGTGGACGCCTCGACTCTCTGGTACCTGGCGTCCAAGCGAGACTTTTAACTCGCAAAGTCAGTCCCTTTACTGGGACTCCGTCGCGGCCGACCCAGCGCACTGGTCTGCACGCGCTCTTAGGCAGAAACCGGGGTGACCACTGGATCTCAACATCCAGCCCGTCGCCCGGCCCCGCATACTTACTTGAATATGTCGCGGCCGACCAAGCGCAATGCCATGGTCTGCGCGCGTTCGTAGGCCGGCTGGGGTGACCACAAGTGTCGCCCAGTCCGGCATTTTTGCTTGAAGATCTCACAGGAAAAAAACACTGGAGAAAACTACCTAAAAAATGTCTTTTTCTTAAAGAAAAAAAGTCTTGCCAGGACCAAAAGATCCCAGCAAGGAACTTAGGTCCTTACTCCTGACTAGACAGAAAAAAACTGATTCCCTGTAGCAGAGAGAGGGAGGATATACCCTCAGGGACTGCCCCTAAGGTGGAGCCAGAACGTTTTGTCATTCTGCCTAGTCCTACTCCTGCGGAGACAACATAACCCAGCTCTTGAGAATCAAGAAGACTACGTCTGTCAATGAGCGATAGAGAAATTAGAATACCAACAAAAATTAAATTTTTTTTCAGTAATTCAATTCAAGAAATGAAACTCATATGTTTTATATAGATGTGTTACACAGAGTGATATATTTCAAGCATTTCTTTCTTTTACTTTGGATGATTATGGCTTACAGCTAGTGAAACCCCAAATTCATTATCTCAAAAAATTAAAATATTAAATAAGACCAATAAAAAAAGGGATTTTGAATACAGTAATGTTAACTTACTGAAAAGTATGTCCATGTTCAGTATAGTATGCACTCAATTCTTGGTCGGTACTCCTTTTGCATGAATTACTGCATCAATAAAGTGTGGCATGGAGGCGAAAAGCCTGTGGCACTGCTGAGGTGTTATGGAAGCCCAGGTTGCTTTGATAGTGGCTTTCAGCTCATCTGCATTGTTAGGTCTGGTGTTTCTCATCTTCTTCTGGACAATACCCCACAGATTCTCTATGGGGTTTAGGTCAGGCGAGTTTGTTGGCCAATCAAGCACAGTGATACCATGATCATTAAACCAGGCATTGGTACTTTTGGCAGGTGCCAAGTCCTAATGGAAAATTAAATCAGCATCTCCATAATGCTGGTCAGCAGAGGGAAGCATAAAGTGCTCTAGATTTTCCTGGTAGAGAGCTGCGATAACATTGGACTGTATAAAACAGTGGACCAACACCAGCAGATGACATGGCTCCCCAAATCATCACTGACTGTCTTTCCTTTTGTTCTTGTAAGTTTTGTTTTACCGCTGTTAAAGAGGAAGTAAACCCTCCTCTGACACTTTTACCTATAGGTAAGCCTATGATAAGGCTTACCTATATGTACTGTAAATATCTCCTAAACATGTACCGTTTAGGAAATATTTAGCTTGCATGCAGCCAGTGATGTCACTGGCGCATGCGCCCTGAAGGAACGCCCGCTCGAGCCGTTCCTTCAGAGCCAAGTGCCGTGAAAGTCGGCTCCCGCGTGCATGTGCGGGAGTGATGTCACTGCGGCTCCAGCCAATCAGATGGCCGGATGGCGCAAAGCAGGAAGAAGAGCGACCGAACATGTCACCCGTGAGGGAGGTGAGCGAGCTGCACTGCGTAGCTTCGTTCTAAGGTAATTTTTTTTTTTTTTAATTCTGAGGTTAACCTCTTTAAGTGTTTTTAACTTGCTACACTGAGATACCAGATGGCTTATCAGAGGGTGAAACAAAAAAGA
This sequence comes from Pelophylax lessonae, assembly GCF_965119305.1. Lineage (NCBI taxonomy): Eukaryota > Metazoa > Chordata > Amphibia > Anura > Ranidae > Pelophylax > Pelophylax lessonae. Next base: position 830,531,286 of record NC_138768.1, read on the forward strand.
ATCCTTTCTCAATCGTCTTAAAATTGAGGAACCCTTGAAATAACTTTCAAGAAACCCTTGTTGATAATTACTATATCTATAGCTCATGGTACATTAACATGATGGTCAGTGATGAAGAATGTTCCTTTATAGATAGTTAAAAAGATTTTTGGTTACTTATCTGAGAGGCAGAAATTGCTTATTACTCAAGGAACCCCTCACAGCCTCTAGAAGAACCCTAGGGTTCCACTGAACCCTGTTTGAGAAGCGCTGCAATAGAGATTGCAGACCTTACCAACCTGCCCAAAAACAACCTCTCGGCAACTCCTGGTTAGGGTTGTCTTCTAGCGCCCTGTAAATATTAGGTGATCTCCCTAATAAACGGGTCTCCAAACTTTCTACACAAAGGGCCAGTTTACTGTCCTTCATACTTTGAGGGGGCCAGACTGTGGCCAGTGGGAGTAGAAAATGTCCCATCATTGGTTTTAGGGGAAGGAATAGTGTCCCATTGTTGATAACAGTGGGAGGAATAGCACCCCATTCATGGTGTCAATAGGAGGAAATGCACCCCATCATTGGCTAACAGAGGGTGAAATCAGGGAAAGGCTGGATAAAATTAACACAAACAAATCACCAGGCCCGGATGGCGTACATCCGAGAGTACCCAAAGAACTCAGTAAGGTTATATCTAGACCACTGTTCCTGATCTTTGCTGACAGTATTATGACAGGAAATATACCAGGGGATTGGAGGAAAGCTAACGTGATAGCGATATTCAAAAATGGGCAGAGGCATGTCCCGGGTAATTATAGGCCTGTTAGTCTGACATCGATAGTATGTAAACTTCTGGAGGGGATGATATGGGACTATATCATAGAGTTTGCTAAAGACAACAACATCTTCAGCAGTAATCAGCACGGGTTTACAAATGGGCGTTCTTGTCAAACCAATCTCTTAACATTCTACGAGGAGGTGAGCTGTGAGCTAGATAGGGGCAGACCAGTGGATGTGGTGTACCTAGATTTCGCCAAGGCGTTTGATACAGTTCCCCAAAAGCGCCTAATTTATGAAATAAGGTCTGCAGGTATCGACCGCAGGGTTTGCTCTTGGATACGGAATTGGCTAAAAGGGCGTGTCCAAAGGGTGGTAATAAACAGCGCATACTCAGACTGGTCTGAGGTGGTAAGCGGGGTCCCCCATGGCTCAGTCCTGGGACCAACCTTGTTCAATTTATTCATAAACAGCATTGAGGATGGGATCAGTAGTTCTATAGAAGTGCACAGCATGAAACAGATATCCTACAAAATGACCTGGACAAAATAACGGAGTGGGCTACGACATGGCAAATGAGGTTTAATGTGGAGAAGTTTAAGGTTTTGCACTTGGGGACTAAAAACATAAAAGCACAATACACGTTAGGGGGGGGGGGGGAACCCTTGGAGGAATCAAAAATGGAGAAAGATCTGGAAGTCTTGGTAGATGATAGACTAGGCAATAGCATGCAATGTCAAGCGGCAGCTGCCAAAGCCAGCGGAATATTAGCATGCATAAAGAAAGGGATGTATTCCAGAGATAAGACTATAATCCTTCCACTTTATAAAACTCTGGTCCGACCACATCTGGAGTATTCTGTCCAGTTCTGATCGCCAGTCCTCAGGAGGGATGTGTTGGAGCTGGAGAGGATCCAGAGAAGGGCAACTAAACTAATTAGGGGATTGGAGGACCTTAATTATGAGGAGCGTCTGCAATCGCTTGATTTATTCTCCCTGGAGAAGAGACGCCTGAGAGGGGACATGATAGCAATTTATAAATATCTCAATGGTGATCTCGGCATAGAAAAAAAGCTATTCAGTCGTAGGGAGTGCATGAGGACTCGAGGGCATACATTGCGATTAGTGGAGAAGTGTTTTAACCTCAGGCAACGTGGGGTGTTCTTTACTTCTTTAGAGCTACAAGATTGTGGAATTCCCTACCACAAGAGGTGGTTTCTGCGGGAAGTATGGTGGCTTTCAAAAGACTCTTAGACGTACATCTCAAGGATAGGAACATTAAGGGGTATGTGAGATGATTACGGCCACACACACCTACACAGGTTGAACTGGATGGACTATTGTCTTTATTCAACCTCACCTACTATGTAACTATGTAATTGGTGTGGGAGGAATGGGGCCCGATTATTAGTGGCAGCTGTGGATAAAATAGTGCCACGAGGGCTAGATAGAGGCAAGCAAAGGGCCACATCTGGCCCCAGGGCCACAGTTTGGAGACCACTTTCCTAATATATCAATTGCATGACTGTGAGCTAATGTCAATGAGAAAGGAAAAAAAAATCTTGATACTTAAATAAATAGAGAAAACAGATTGCTATGGCAACAGACACTTTTCCTTTTGCATATTTTGATACATTAGCTGTTTTCTAACAATTTGATGGGCTGCGAAATAAAAGCGTAAAGATATATATATATATATATATATATATATATATATAGATTTATGTTAAGAACAAAAATCAAAAAGCCTCGCTTTTAAAAATAGAATACATTGTTATATGAGTTAGTCACCTAATACGCTGGGATGTATTGTAAAGTCGAATATAAATAAGTCAGTAGCTCCTATTACATTCTATGTATATGTGTTTTAATGTTTTATTCATTTAATCTAAAACAAGTTTTGTTGTGCTATAGTTTACCCCCCGTTGGCTATTTAAATGTATCTAAATGCAGAATGAAGCGTATTCATCCTTCTTCCAAGGAGAGCTGTAGAGAGAGTACATTGTTCATCTCTTGTCCCCAGGAATGTGTAATAAGAAGTAGTCTGGTAATTACTGAGAACATTAATAATCAACTCATAACCTGCACAATACACACTAAACATTAAAGCGATATATAGCTGAACTATAAAAGAAACCACATGTGTGTTTGAATGAGCTAAGTGGATGTCTGCACCTATAATATTCACCTTAAATCTTTTTAGATCATTAGAATAATTTTGTATACTTGTTCTGCTTTACTTAAACATAATAATTCACATAGAGATTAATAGACACTAAAAGTTTAATTTATCGGTATGCCAGAACAATGCAATTAGCACTCTAGTTGACCCAGGACAAACCACCATAATATGGTTCTTAAGGCAGAAGGTTTTTTTTATATCTTAATCAGGGCTCAAAATTTCAAGTCATGAGCTACTAGCCAGGCCTTAAGAGTTACTCACCACTTATTGCCCCACCCAAACCCTACCCTGCTCCGCCCCTAAACATGCCCTCAGAATTAAGTTACAAAAAAATATTAACAACAACAACTTTAGAGTGCCCACAGCGTGCCCCCTTAAATGCAAAGTGACCACAGCGTGCCCCCTTTCAATGCAGAGTGTCCACAGCATGCCCCCTTAAATGCAGAGTGACCACAGCAGGAATTTCAAAAAAGTAAAGAAAACAAATTAAATTATACTTTGTATCAAGCCATTTCGCCACAGCTTTTCACCTAGTGGCTTTTCCAATGCCCTGCCTATACTTTTGTGGTTCTTTGTGCCTGGATAATTGAGAGCGTCCATGGCGTCCAAAAAACGTTCTTTGAGCTTAAAAGCTCTTTAAGACGAACTGGAAAACAGCGACAGTGAATTGAAATTATTTGAAGAACTGAGTTACCGAGACAAACCGGTACAAAGAGCAACATTTGGCTAGGCATCGGAAGTTTGCAAGATGCAGAAAGTGGGAACCAGTGACCAAAGATGACATTTAGAAATTTCTGGGCCTAATAATTCTTCAGGAAGTGGTGGGAAAACCCCTGCAGAAGCGGGTAATACATTACTTGCCACTTCATTCTTTGGCACTGTCAAGTCAGAGTACAGATTTTCCCTCATAATGAAATATCTCCACTTCGAAAACAATGAAGAATTTGATGAATCTACTCATCCTGCACCAAAACTAAAGAAAATTTGGGAAGTATATCAAATGATTCTACAGAATTTACAATGGAGCTATGTGCCAGAAAGAGACATCAGCATAGATGAAAGTCTTATGGCCTACAAGGGAAGGCTCAGCTGGGTGCAATGCATTGCATCAAAGAGGGCACGATTGGGCGTAAAATTCTACATGCTTTGTAAATCGTCAACTGGCTACGTTTGGAATTCAGTGATATGCACTGGAAAAAGGAACAACATTTGATCAAAAATACAGCAATTATGGAATCGCAACATCTTGTGTTCTTTCACTAATTGGGCCATTGCTAAATCAGGGCTATTGTGTAACAACTGACAACTTTTATACATCTCCTGAATTTTATGAGGTTCTGCTGCAAAACAAAACCAATGCCTATGAAACCGTAAGGGCTAACCGGCGCGACAGGCTGCCAATGTTTGGCAAAAAAAAAAAGCTCAAGACAGGACAAATGGTTGCCTGGCAGTAAGGCAAAATGATGGCACTGCAATGGTGTGACAAGAAAGATGTGTGCCTAATGAGTACAGTGCATAATACCTCCACTGTTATGGTACGCATGAAAAGTGGGAAAGAAGTCATGAAGCCACAAGTAGTGATAGACTTCAACAACACTAGGGGAGGTGTCGACAGAGCCGACCAAGCAATGATATTCTACCCAGCAATGAGGAAACAGCAAAAAAAGTACTAAAAGAAGATCTTCAGACATCTTCTTGAGCAATGCTTGTGAAATGCCTACATTCTGCTCAAAAAAAGTGTGACAAGCCTGTGATTTATTCTGACTTCTTTTGGAAAGTTGCCAAAGGTATATTTCTAAATCACCAAACACCATCAATGGCTGTGAATAGATCTGGACGTCGTTCTGTTGGCATTGTCAACCCGGAACGCCGGACTGGTCATCACTTCATGGACTATATCCCACCAACTGAGAAAAAGTCAGCACCTACAATGATGTGCGTGGTTTGTGCAGTCCCATGTTTCAAAATCTTTCATACCCGAGATGTTTACTAAACCATTATTACAGTGGCTAGTAATATCGCACCCATTGTTTGTACACATTTCAGTGTTTTTGGTTTGATTATATTATTGAATAAAATTTATTATTTTTATATTATAATTTATGATTTTGTGTTTCAAACTTTATCATAACTGGGACGTCTACTAGACTCTTGTTTGGACAGATTTAAGTGAGTTATTCCTAAGAATTACAGGCCTAAAATATAAAACTACAGATTCCATGCAAAATAATGTACCTCTTTTAGATCAAAAATTCTAACATAATCAGACCGCCAGGGAGGTTAATGGCTGTGTGTTGAGTTATTTTGAGGGGACAGCAAATATACACTGTTATACAAGCTGTACAATCACTACTTTACATTGTAGCAAAGTGTAATTTCTTCAGTTTTTTCAAATAATAAAATATTTACAAAAATGTGAGGGGTGTATCACTTTTGTGAGATATTGTATATATATATATATATATATATATATATATATACACAGTATCAGTATTTTTTGCTAGAAAATGAATTATAACCCCCAAACATTGTATATATATATATAGATATATATCTATATCTATATAGATATATATATATATAATATATATATACGTGAATTAATCCTTAATTTTTCTAAGGTTTTTATTAGATATACAGGAGTATTAATTCAAGGACTTTACAAAGTTTATTTTATTATTGTAATGTTTGGCGTTTACAAGTCATTTTCTAGCAAAAAATACTGATTAAAAAAAAAAAAAAAAAAGTGCCAGAAAAGGCCTTGTCTTCAAGTGGTTACTTAAGTTTCACTCTGAAATAGAAGCTGGCATGGATGGCACAGACAGGCCTGAACACATCTATTTGCTCTGTTATTGTGGCACACGCCAGCTCCCAACAGGAAGTTTAGTTCATTTCTCCGTCTATGTTTAATTACACTATTTTATACTGTAAGAAATGCAATACTCGTTGTGTAAGTGTGGAAAACATTTTTGGAATTCTAATAAAAACTTTATTAAACAAGTAAATAACCCCCAGACAAATATTCATGTGGCGGCAACAGCCAAAATTCAGAGGACTTTTAACAATTTACTTTGAACTGCTGACTCATTAATAAGACATGGCCTCAATGCATAATTCAATTTAAATTAAAAAAAAAAAAAAAGAAAGAAAACAAAGGTAAAAAAAAAAGAGGTAAAATGCTGTGTTGAAACATTTTAAGGCATTTCATCCGTGATTAATTTTGCCAAAAGCAACTTAAAGCCTTTAGTACAGAAGTGGTAAATAATGTATTGTGAGTCAGCTCTTGCGGCAATAAAAAGAGAACTTGAATCCCGCGAAAAGCAAAATTACATAATAATCTAAAGCCCTCCAAATATTCTGTGGATGCACGGAATTCATAGTGACGTCGAAAAACAAAATTAGTTCCAAAACTTGTTTCGTTTATAAACTTCCTTTAAAGGGGAAATGGAAATCTACACTAAAAAGGGCTGAGATCTATTGAAGGGGGGGGGGGGGGGGGATATTAGATTCTCTGTGCACCTGGCCATGTGTGATTTTATTTCAGCAGTCATTCAGCACAGATGCTCATTCTGCCGGACATATGGATGGCCAATAATGGAAATATATTAATTCTTAAATGGAATATGTTTATGGAATTTTGAAATGGAAACAAAATGGCATCCTCACATTAAACAGTCGGTTATAATAACTCAATTAAAATGTCAATCATAATTAATTCAAATAGAATGCCCATTATGTATTCCCTTTAAAGTGTATGAAAAACTGTTTTTTTTTTTTTTAGATATGGTTAGAGAAGATATTGGATAAAACCCCAATTTGGGGGTAGATTTTCCTTCCGGAGACAACATAGGAAGGGCCTATCACACCTGTCTGTTTTTAAACAGCAAAATGTATGAATTTTGATGCATGAATATGCATTTTAATGTTCAATAGTTTTTATTAAAGATTTTACAAAAGAACATATGAGACCCGGTTCACACTGGGGCAACGCTACTTGCCGGGGCGACCTCACAGGTCGCGGTGCGCAGCTCGCATCGCGACCTCGGAGCGGCCGGCACAGACTTCATATCATTGAAGTCAATGCAGGTCGCTCCAGGTCGCCCCAAAGAAGCTCCGGACCCTTTTTCTAAGTCGGAGCGACTTGTGTCGCTCCTATTAGAATGGGTCCACAGCTACTCTATGGCAGACGACCTGTCAGGCGACCAGGTCGCCTGACAGGTCGCCCCAGTGTGAACGGGGTCTAAAAGTAGGAAATTGGAACAGCCAACAAGCCAAATAAAAAAGGTTACGGCAACATTGTACAGACATGTCAATAACGTTCAAGAGTGTCCCATACATATGCACAACGATCCCAATATATAACATCTCGTGTCAAATAAATTTGTTCAAAGTGGCGATCGCCAGCACGCCTCACATAACAGAACAGCATGGGTGAAAATTAACTGTAAAGAGACCGTCCAAAGCGGTTTGGGTTGTCCTAATCAAAGAACCAAGCTGATAGGTTAGAGAAGAAAGAGGAAAGGAAAAGAAAGGGATGAATATGCATTTTAAAGGGGTTGTAAACCTCAGACATGAGATATAAACAAAGCATATCCCTCTATAGTGTGTACTTGTCGCAATTAAGAGCACTAAGTGTCATTTCTGTCTGCTGCTTCTTTCCTCTGAATGATGAATCACTTCTAAAGAAAATTCCTGACACCAAGAGGAAAAAAAAAAAGTTGACAGGGGAGGGAACTCCAGGACACAGCCTGTGAATTGACAGCCTCAGCTCTGTTCCTGTGTTCTGTGTGAGGAGGGGGGGGGGGTGTCCCTTCTAATTAGCAGTTAGAGCTCTCCTCACTGAGCTCTGCTCTGCAGTGTGTGATGTCAGCTTTCTGCCCCCTATTTTCTGACAGCTCCAACAAGCTTGGCTTTGAATGAATGTAGGCAAAAATACTTCAGATAAACAGATACAACTTATGTAGGAGGATTTGTTGCATCTCTGTGGATCACCGGAGGCCAGTCACATCACTGGTTATATGTAAGGGGTTACAACCACTTTAAGTAAAAATCCCATGATTTCCTATTAGGATGGTTTCTAGCTACAGTATAGGGTTGATTTACTATAACTGAACAGCGCAAAATCCGGTGCAGCTCTGCATTGAAACCAATCAGCTTCCAGTTTTTTTTTTGTTTGTCAAAGCTTAATTGTTAGTTGGCTACCATGCACATCTGCACCAGATTTTCCACTCTCCAGTTCTAACAAATCAACCCCATTGTGTTGAACTTTGGTGTGAAAGGGAAAGGATAGCCATGGACCCATTCATATTTAAATGTGGGCTTCACCAGGCATGTTGCAACACACATGGAGTGGAATTAATCCTACCAAAGCAGAAATCTCCTCATAGCGGGCCCATTGACACTAGTCTGGTCTGTTTTGGTGCATTATGTCGAAATATAACATGCACTAAAACAAGGAAGCATAATCATCTGAATGGGCAGCCTAATGCACCATAGTGGACCAAAAAAAGGGCCGATTGCATTTTTGTTAGCAAATATCACCACAACACGCAGTTGCAGTGTGCTGCAGGCGCATTGGGGTGCCATTTACAATGAGTGGCCCCGCAGCACACCAACACATATAGCACGGGTTACTGCAGCACAGTATAATTGGGCCACGACAGTTGCCTCCAGAGCAGGAGACACTAAGGCAAAATAGAGAGAGTAAATCTCCCAAGTGGGCACATATACACCAATAACAAAATGTGAGAGGGGTTGCATATCTTCCCTTCTTTATTTTAAATCAAAAGGTTTTGGCTTAGGACCTCTGTACTATCCAAAGGTGTTTTTTTTAATTTTTATTTAGGCTAGATTATAAAAGTTTTGGCGTAGGATCTACATACTATCCAATGGCGTTTTTTTATTTATTTATTTATTCTAAATTAAAATGTTTTAGCTTAGGATCTACATACTATCCAATGGCGTTTTTTTATTTATTTATTTATTCTAAATTAAAATGTTTTAGCTTAGGATCTAAATACTATCCAAAGGTGTTTTCTTTTTTTTTTTTCCATAAAGATTTTATTGAAAGAGTTTAGTTAAAAAGGGGAAAAGTGAGAAACAGAAGTAAAGGGAAGAGTATGTAAGAGGGAGAAGAGAAAAAAAAGGGGGGGGTGGTCTCTAAGGGGTCTCTCCCTGATGTTTAGGGCATCTTAATAAAGTCATTCGAAAGGGGTCCTCCCATACTCATCACTTGGGTAGGGGTGGGAGGGCTCCCGTTGAGGGGTGGTAGAGGGAGGCTGGATATATGTATTGAATAAGGAATCAGTATCTGGTTTATAGGAGATGTCAAGCTAGGTTTGTTCCATCAGCGATTAGTTATTTTTTTTTTTTTAATTTATGTATTCGAAAATTCAAACATTTTGGCTTAGGATCTACATACTCTCCAAAGTTGTTTTATTTTCAAACTTAAAAAAAGTTTTAGCTTAGAATGCACATACTATCCAATGGAGGTTTTTTTTAATTCAAAATTATAAAGTTTGGCTTAGAATGTACATACTATCCAATGGTGTTTTTTTATTCAAAATTTAAAAAGTTTTAGCTTAGAATGTGCATACTATCCAGTAGTGTTTTTTTTTTATTTTTTTTATTCAAAATTAAAAAGTTTTGGCTTAGAATGTATATACAATGGTGTTTTTTGTTTTTTATTATTCAAAATGTAAACGTTTTAGCTTAGAATGTACGTACTATCCAACAGCATTTTTATTTTAATTCAAAATTAAAAAGTTTTGGCTAAGAATGTACATACAATGTTTTTTTTTTTATTATTATTATTCAAAATGTAAACGTTTTAGCTTAGAATGTACATACTATCCAATGGAGTTTTTTTTTATTTTTTTTTTTTTTTAATTATAAAGTTTTGGCTTAGAATGTATGTACTATCCAATGGTGTTTTTTTATTCAAAATTAAAATGTTTTGGCTTAGATTAGAATGTACTTACCATCCAACTGTGTTTTTTTTATTCAAAATTAAAAAGTTTTGGCTAAGAATGTATATACAATGGTGTTTTTTTATTATTCAAAATGTAAACGTTTTAGCTTAGAATGTACATATTATCCAACAGCATTTTTATTTTAATTCAAAATTTAAAAGTTTTGGCTTAGAATGTACATACAATGTTTTTTTTTTATTATTATTATTCAAAATGTAAACGTTTTAGCTTAGAATGTACATGCTATCCAATGGAGTTTTTTTTTATTTTTTTTTTAATTATAAAGTTTTGGCTTAGAATGTATGTACTATCCAATGGTGTTTTTTTATTCAAAATTAAAATGTTTTGGCTTAGATTAGAATGTACTTACCATCCAACTGTGTTTTTTTTATTCAAAATTAAAAAGTTTTGGCTAAGAATGTATATACAACGGTGTTTTTTTTCTTTTTATTCAAAATGTAAACGTTTTAGCTTAGAATGTATAGTATGAATAGTATATCCAATATAACTTTTTTTTTTAAATTCAAAATTAAAAGTTTTGGCTTAGAATGTACATACTGTCCAAAGTTGCTTTTTTTTTTCTTATGCTAGTTTTTTGTTATATGTTAACTTTTTTTTTGTATATGCCTCTTTTTCAAGACTTTTTCATGCCTTTTCACACTTTATGCCAAATTCTATCAGATGCTTTTACAAAGAGCCCCCTTAAGGTAGATTTGTATGTTCCAGAGTCTGAACTCCAGGTTTTTTTTTTTTCCTTTGACAAAGAGCATCTCTAGGGAGCTCCAATGTACTGTAAATGTAATTTGCAGTTCCAAACAATTATGGTCTAAATAGACTAAATCTTAGGGGAGTCTGCTTCTTTGATTTACAAATTTGAATCACTTAAAATCCAATCAGGCCAACTGTTCAGGTTTTCCATTAGTCGCCGGCTACAGGAAGAGGTTCAAGGCCAGAGCCTGCTTACGAGCCTCACGCCTCACTTTAAGGCGTTACTCGAGCGTCCTCACCGGCTCGACCTTCATGCCGCCAAAGATTTCTCGCTGACGTGGTGAATTGTTACCATATTAAAACCTTCGATTTTCAGTAACCAGTGTTTTATAGGCCGGCAGATTGCCTTTGCTTTTGGGAATTTGCTGTAACATATTGAGCTTAACAGATTTATGCAGGAACGTAAAACAAAAATAGTGTAGCAGGCGTTTGGAATTTTTGAACACGAGGGGATTGGGCTTGCAGATGGCTGGTGCAAATAATGACATTGAGTAATTTAGCCTGGGACGGTAATCTGCTTTTTGACAGAATACATTAACATTTACCTGACGCGTACAGGTGTTTGGTTAGTGCTGCGCCGGCATGGCTGAGCGTTGCAGTTTGGTAAAGGTGTCTTTTTATCTTGAGAAGGATTGTTAAAAAGCTTTTTCACCTTCTGATGACCTAATGGGAAATTCTACTGTTAACCCTTTCAGAACCCCTCCCGCCCCTGTTTAGTGTTGTTCATTGGGGTAACAGCAGATTTCTTCTATATCATCATGTAATAAACACTCGCTGCAAATTGGTGGGCTGTCCCATAATGCCCTAGAGATCCACAGCATCCAGTCTATCACTATAGCAGGCGTAGGCTACCCAAGGTAGCCCTCACTCCTAGTGGGTTCCACCAATTAACACAATAAAAAGATAAATAAATGCATAAATACATTCATATATACATACATAAAAAAAAAAATTAGAGAATGAGATACATTTTTATAATTTTTATTTTTGGAGACCACATTGAGGACCTTTTGCCTCTGATCTGAGACATGTCTCATTTTGGAAAATGGAAGCACTTATTTGTATCCTTGATGTTCTGTCTTTTTCTCCATATTCATGTTTACATATTTTATTATTTTTATTCAAATTATTATTACTATAATTATTATTATTACATTTTGTATCTAATAATAATACTGATTATTACTGTAGCAGCCTCCTAGGTAGGAGCTAGGAAAAAGATTCAAGTGGTTCCTTCTGCTTATCAGGGGAGCCAGATCTGTTAGTTTTGCCTGTCATCTATTTCAAGGTGTGATTTATTGTCATTGTTTATTGTCCCCACTGTGTCCAATGAGGGAGCTTGTTGGACAGTGGAGGAAACCTAACCAGTAGCACATCAGGGTTTATGGCTGTCTCAGTGGGTGGGCATTGCTGCAATGCATCCTGGGATTGGCAATAAATCCGGAGGGAGCATGTGACAGGGTGTCTTTTGGCTGGAGCAAAGTCCCAGGAGGAGGTGGACATCTGTCTCTCCTCTTGCAGGTGTGAGGAAGGTGGTTCAGGCAGTCGGCCTAGTGAACTAGGTGTGGAGCTGAGCTGCAGAAGGATCCAGAGTGATGACAAGTGGGGCTGCTGGCAGAGTCTTGTGGGAAAAACAGTATCGTGAGTACCAGAGGATTTGCCTAAGGGTCTGCCTGAGAGAGGGGACCACTCCAGAGAAGTCAGGGGATCAAGGAGCTAGCTCACACATGAAGTGTATCAGTAAAGGGGGTGCTGTGTAGTTGACCCTGAATGTTAGGAACAAAGGGGATGCCAGGAAGGGCCCTGAAGTTTTTCAGCAGTTCAGTATAAGCATTCACTTATACTTCACAGCAAAGGGCAAAGGGAAGCAGCGGCCTAGCTGTGACTAGCGTTACTCAGCGTTACTCAGCATTTTCAAGTCGTCCCAGCCAATTGTGCATATTCAGACAGAAAGTACCGTGATTAGCTGGCTATCATCCCAATACATAATGAAAAAAATTAAGGTAAAGAAAAAGCGGGACTTTATAGAGGCCAAAGTGGAAGGGATGGTTAAAAATAAAGCACAATTTTCGATAAAATAGACATCTTTATTGATTCAAAATAGTAAAACCTTTCTGAGACGGACATGGACAATAGAGATAATCGTTGTGTTTCTATATCCTGGTACCTGGGAATCTGGGGAATTGAGAATGACTATTTGCCCTGCTGAGCCCATATGATTTATTGATGCACATGCCGATAAATGATTCTCAACAGTTACCATACTCTTAAAGAATAATATTCCCACATGGACTATAGACACCGTGATTCTGGAAGGGTATTGTAGTGCGTGAGCAGGTGACCTGCGATCCTGATATCGATACCTTCCAGCATGACGTAGGACGTCAGGTCTCTTGTAGGTTCCTATTTGTGGATATAATTTTAAATACGATATAACTGCCCCTGCCATATATGGTCCTGACGCCTGCCCAGGGATATTTCTTTAACCTGCCTTTGACCCCGTTTTGTTAGGAAACGAATGTAAGTCTTTCTGGTGTCTTTGGCCCTGAGGAAGCCTTAGTGCGAAACGCGTCAGATTACCAGTTTCTGCATATCTGTCTGAGCTCTGGTGTTTCCTGGACTATCGAGAAAGGCAATCTGACCGAAACGCGTCTAGTCCGGTCCAGACATCTCAGACTCTCTCGGTTCCAAGACGTATTTATGACCATGTTTTTATGATATATGTTATTTTTGTCTTTGTCAATCCATTTTTTGTAACATTTTGTAATAAAATTTATTTACTTTCATACTGAAGTCCTGGTTCTTGCCGTTTAAAGTCCCACTCCTCAGGGGTTTCCTATTGTTCAATATTTACTAGGGATGTTGGCAAGACTCCAGGTTAAAACACAGACTCCGAATTAATCTTTTCTGCTTACCAGGGACCGTCAGACTTCATCTTGACCGAGACCACAGTTACCAATGTGGTACTTACGTATCGGTGCTCCTACATGGAGTAATTCTTTAACAATGTTTTTACTATGTATATGTAAAGGTTTTACTATTTTGAATCAATAAAGATGTCTATTTTATGGAAAATTGTGCTTTATTTGTAATCATCCCTTCCACTTTGGCCTCTATAAAGTCACGCTTTTTCTTTACCTTGATTTTTCCAATTGTGCATAGTTGTATAAAGTTGGAGTATCCCATTCATTCCCTTCTCCTATCCAAGTTCCAAATAAAAACACAAAAACCAAAGATACTGGACTGTTTCCTGACTGAGCTAAAACACTTGGGAAAATGTCAAACTGTCATGTTGTTGCTAATGGTAACCCAGGGGAACCCATAATCAGCAGCACCCAAGGGAGTAGTGCTACATTATTATTAGATAAAGTGTGGCATACATAATAGTTATTAATATGATAATTATTATTATTTTAATTATAATTATTATTATTGTATTTTTTTTTTAACCATTGTTTTTCTATGGCTCTGTTTGTAGAAATTCTACCATATTTGGTAAACCCATTGCATTGCTACCTCTTTCATTTTGACATTTACAGTACATTGGAACTCCCCAGAGATACTGTTTTTCACAGGGACCAAAACAGGGAAGAGAAAGGCAATGGGGGACATTTATCAAAGAGCCCTCGCGGGAGACTTGGGATGTCTGACTTGACAAAGGGGCACTTTGGGCATCAAGGGGCAAAGGGACAGGTGCTTAAGCACCCTCCACCCCCCTCGCCCTGCATGTGCCTGTATCACAGTCCTGTTTCCAACATGCTTCGCCTATCGAGGCTTCTTCAGGGGATTTGGATGACCACTGTTAGTGTACAACAAAACAAGTAACAGGATGTTACATGATATCGGACACAATACATAATATTACATCAATCAATTACATAATTAACATGCATTTAAATTATTTATTCAGTATGTCGAATCATCATAGGCTTACCCACAGGGAGTGGCCATTGGAAGAGACCATCCCACTGAAGATATACAGTATCTCACAAAAGTGAGTACACCCCTCACATTTTTGTAAACATTTTATTATATCTTTTCATTTGACAACACTGAAGAAATTACACTTTGCTACAACGTAAAGTAGTAAGTGTACTCCTCCAAAAAAAATGTCCAAAAAGAGGGGTCATTTGGGGGGTATTTGTACTTTCCTGACATTTCACACAGACTAAATAATATCCACTAATTTGGGTTATTTTTTACCAAAGATATGTAGCAGTATATATTTTGGCCCAAATTTCTGAAAAAAAAAATTACTTATTTGCAAAATTTTGTAACAGAAACTAAATTTTCACTCTTTTTTTACTTAAATCGCAAAAAAAAATAAAAAACCCAGTGGTGATTAAATACCACCAAAAGAAAGCTCTATTTGTGTGAAAAAAAAATGATACAAAATTTGATTGGGTACAGCGATGCATGACTGAGTAATTATCATTCAAAGTGTGACAGCAGGGGTGAAAGTGCCCTGTACTGAAGTGGTTAATATTATTATTATGAATAGTGATGGGCTGAACACCCCCCTGTTCGGTTCGCACCAGAATCTCAAACAGGGAAAAAGTTCTAGTGAACATGCAAACTCTATTAAAGTCTATGGGACAAGAACATGAAAAATCCAAAGTCCTCATTTTAAAGTTTTATATGCAAGTTATTGCCATACAAATTCTATGGGGACCTGGGTACTGCCCTGGGGGACATGTATCAATGCAAAAACATTTTTTTTTTAAACAATCATTTTTACACGAGCAGTGATTTTAATAATGCTTAAAGTGAAACAGATTCTGATAAGGCCCCCACCCGCAGACCCTGACAACCACAGCCCAGGAATGTCCAGAAGAGGCCCTTGTCCCCATAAACATGGGGACAAGGGGCTTTGGAGGGCACCCTCCCCATGTTGAGGGCAAGCAGCCTGGTATTGTTCAGGAAGGCAGGGCGCTCGCTCCTCCCCCCTCCATCTTTGCCAGCCAGGCAGCTTGCTCAGATAAGAGTCTGGTATGGATTTTGGGGCGGGTCCCCACATCATTTTATTTTTATTTTTTTAATTCTGTCAAAGGGTTCCCCTTAACCGCTTAAATACAGGGCACCTCACCCCCTCCCTGCCTAGACCAATTTTCAGCTTTCAGTACTCATTGGCATCTATGGGAAATCTAGGTCAGCTTGACATGACACTGCTTCCTGTCTTTAACATTGGCGACTGTAGGGAATCTCGGTCAGCTTGGCATGGCACTGCTCACAAACTATAAGTGACAGGGACACAAAACTTGGGAAGCACGAAGAGGGGACCCAGGACTACAACATATCTATAAATTATAA
Source organism: Pelophylax lessonae (assembly GCF_965119305.1). Classification (NCBI taxonomy): domain Eukaryota; kingdom Metazoa; phylum Chordata; class Amphibia; order Anura; family Ranidae; genus Pelophylax; species Pelophylax lessonae. Next base: position 830,547,266 of record NC_138768.1, read on the forward strand.
AAGTGGGGTATGCCTGTTCACTACACTGACTGCGCTAAACTCAACTCACTATCCACTAACTACCTGCCTAATCTCTTAACACACTATACACGTCTGCTAGTGTGGGGCGTGGACTTAGCTCCTGAGCCATAATTGGCTAAAGGCAACCTGCCTTTGGCCAATCATGGCTCTGACAGGACACTGTGCTGTGATGGGCCAAAGCATACAGGTCATGTGCATGCTTTGGCCAATCATCAATAATTTATTCAATGCACCAGCGCAGTGCATTATGGGGCACTCATCAGCGGGCGAACTTCCCACCGAGCGCCCCATTTATTTGTGTGTTCAACGAACACACAAACAGCTGATGTTCGAGTCGAACTTATGTTCGACTCAAACATCAAGCCCATCCCTAATTAAGAAGTAGAAGATATAATAATAATAGTAATCACAATAATAATAATTTGAATAAAAAATAATAAAATACAAAAACCTGAATATGGGGAATGAGACAGAACATCATCGATACAAATGAGTGCTTTTTATATTCATTTTTCTTGCACTTCTAAATAATGATAATAATAATAAAAATAATAATAATATTATGAACAATGATAATAATATAATTATTATGAAGTAGAAGATAAAGACAAATAAAAAGCACTCTTGTATCTATGATGTTCTGTCCTATTCCCCATATTTAGGTTTCAGTGTTTTATTATTTTTATTTATATTATTAATATTGTGATTATTATTATTATTATTTCTTCTACTTCATAATAATAATAATACTATATTATTATATTGTGATTATTAATATTGTGATTATTATTATTATTATTATTATTATTATTATTATTATTATTTCTTCTACTTCATAATAATAATAATAATAATAATAATAATAATAATATATTATTATATTGTGATTATTAATATTGTGATTATTATTATTATTATTATTATTATTATTTCTTCTACTTCATAATAATAATAATAATAATAATAATAATAATAATAATAATAATAATAATATTCTGTATCTAATATAAATCATACCTATTATTATGACCATTATTGTTATTTTTTATTGTTTCCTATTATTATTATTATTATTGTTGTGGTTTCCTATTGTTATTATTATTATTATTATTAGAGTAGAAGATAATGGAAATTGGAAGCACTCATTTGTATCTGTGATGTTCTGTCTCATTCCCCATATTCAGGTTTTCATTTAGCTGGTGCAGACGCACAAGGACAAGGATTCATTATTTTAGCTGATAGATTCAATTTGTGACAGTATTCTATCTTTCCTGAGTTAAACCTGATTAGCACATTTTGAGTAATGTTTTCCTAGCGGTTATCAATCATGCTTGTGTCTGTATTACTTAGGCGCTGGCACACACACCAAGGTCTGTTTAAATGTCTTCTCTGCTTTTATTCTTAGACATCGAGCTGGAATGCTGCTTTCTTCATTTAAAGCAATATTACCCCCCTTTTTTTCTTTCATCAACATGTTTCTGAAGTCAATATATATATATTTTTTTAATGCATTCTCTGCATCAGGGTAAAAAGCACCCACTACTTGTCCCCCCATCATCCCTAAACACTTACCAGAGACCTGTCCCAACAGCAGCACCACTCTCCCCTCTTACTGAGAGCAGTGGAAGCCATAGGCTCCAGCTGTTGTCTAACTCCTGTGAGGAGAGAGCGCAGGCGGGGCTTATCAGCACTGTGTGTGTGTTTGTCTGTGGATGAACACAGCCCGGATCTTGACGAATGAGTGCCGCCATTAGCACTTGCTAAGGGGGCACCCAGAGGAAGGAGTAGGCAGCGCTGACGGGGGACCGCCAAAGAAGAAGGTAAGTGATAGTTGCTCAGAGCAGGTAAGTGTAACATCTTTTTTTTTTTTTTTTTCTGCAACACAAATATTTTTTTTACTTTTATTTTGTCTGAGATCTGGAACTGTATATGCTATGTAGAATGATATCAAGTCCCTCACTATAGTTTATAACAGTGTTTCTCAACTCCGGTCCTCAGGGCACACTAACAGGCCAGAGTTGCAAGAAAACTGAAATACATCCCAGGTGATATAATTTGCTGCTCAGTGATTGCAGTATTCTAGTTTGCATCTCCCCAAGGTAATACTTAAAATCTGGCCTGTTAGTGTGCCCTGAGGACCAGAGTTGAGAAACACTGGTTTATAAGAATAAGCAGATGATATGTCTGCCTTTTATCTGTCTTTCTATCATTAGGGATCCTCAAACTACAGCCCTCCAGCTATTGCAGAACTACACATCCCATGAGGCATTGTAAAACTCTGACACTCACAGACATGACTAGGCATGATGGGAATTGTAGTTCCTGAACAACTGAAGGGCCATAGTTTGAAGAACCCTGTATCTGTTAGCAAGAGAGATCAGATTACACAGTTTGCTGAATGACTCAGAGCAGTGACATACCCCTAGCTTTCTTTTGGCAGCCATGATACCTTCTGGATAAGTCAGTTTTACACAGGCTGCCAATAAGCATGGAGGCTGATTGGGGCTTTCCTGTTAGTAAAGTTTCATGTGAATCCCAACCCCAGACATTTTATTTTAGTTTTGGATGGATCAAGAAAGGGTTAAAGCAGCTTTGGGGTAAGGACAGGACATTAGAGAAATCTTTTTATCGGGGACAAAAGTCATATAATTGCAGTTACGATTGCTGAAGGGAATTAGTTTTGTTTTTAAAGGTTTTATTTGTATCTGATGATCTTACCAGTACCACATGTCCTGTCCTATGGCGCTTTTCCACTGCATGGAACCGTACCGGTTCGGCACGCTTTTGTGCTTTTCCACTGCGGTACCGCATGGTATAGTGTCGGAACGGTTCGGTACTGTACGGCGGCGCTTTTCCACTGCATGGAACCGAACGGTACAGTACGGTACGGCTCTGAAAAAACAGTACCTACTCGATTGTGGTTCCAACAGGTACCAAACTGGTACCATATCCCACAATCCTTTGCATGCAGTCACTACTGGCCACTGATTGGTCAGAGAATCACACCCACCCCGTTGTTATCCCACCCACTTAACTTTAGTACTACTTTAGTGGAAAAGCAAACCTATACCGTACCGTACCGAACCGTTCCGACACTATACCATGCGGTACCGCAGTGGAAAAGCAAACCGGGCCAAGCAGGGCCGAGTAGAGCCGAGCCGGTACTAGCCGGTACTTGCAGTGGAAAAGTGCCACTAGACTGACAAAGCCCGCTCAGAGTACTCTATATACAGTATGTAGTGCAAGGATCTTCAGGTATTTATTTATTTATTTCATTTTTATTGAACTTGGGGTGGTAAAAGCAGTTTTATGTATGCAGTGCTTGGTTCTCCTGGCATTGAAGAAAAAATATTTTTCTGGCTTTTTTTATGGCATACCGTAAGCTAATTTCCCTTACATAATTCTAAATTTAACCACTTACCGCATACTAATGTATATTTACGTCGGTAGACTTTGCGGTAGTATACCGGGATGATGCCTCTAACTAGAGACAGAGACAGAGGTCGGCTTTCCGACGGTAACGACCGATGCGGCTCGGGAGCCGCTCGATCGTTACCCGCCACCTTCCGTGACTTTGCTCGGTGCTCCCGTCCCACCGGGAGCCCCGAGCACCCACCCGGCACGTCTGCCGACTGGATGGAGTCCTGATGAATGCCGGAAACGGGAGGCGGCGTGCGTGACGTCACTTCCGGGTTACTGTGCTGCAAAAGGCGGCAAATTTAAAAAACGGCTGTATGCAAAAACGAAGTTTTCGGCGTTTTGCATACATGGAAGTGTAGTGGAGGGGTCTTTTAGACCCTCGATCCCTCCATAAAGTGTACCTGTCACTACATATTGGTGTCACAAGGGATGTTTACATTGCTTGTGACAGCAATAAAAGTGATCAGATTTTTTTTTTAAAAAAACCTGTAATAAAGTTAAAAAAAAAATAAAATAAATAGGAAAAAAAAAAAATAAATTTTAGCCACCCCCGTCACCGTTAGCTCGCGCACAAAAAAAAACGTATACGGAAGTCGAGCCGCGAATGAAATCGCTGTTCAAACCACACATGTGAGATATCGCCGCGATCGCCAAAGCGCGGGCAATAATTTAAAAAAAGAGCTACACTCTAACTCTAAACTGGTAACCGTTAAATAAATTTAAAGCGTTGCCTATTGAGATCTCTATTGACCGTAGTTTGTCGCCATCCCACGGGGGGGCGCAATTTTAAACTGTATCATGTTGGGTATCTATTTACTCGGCGTGACATCATCTTTCACAATATACAAAAAAAATGGGCTAACTTTACTGTTTAGTATTTTTTAAATGCAGTGAAATGTGATTTTTCTAAATTTTTCCAAAAAAATGGCGTTTTAAAGATTGCTGCGCAAATACCGCGTGACAAAAAATATTGCAATGACCGACATTTTATTCTCCAGAGTCTTTGCTAAAAAAATATACATAATGTTTGGGGGTTCTAAGTAGTTTTCTAGGAAAAAATACTGGTTTTAACTTGTAAACAAAAAGTGTCCGAAATAGGGCTGGGGCTTAAGTGGTTAAAGTCTGGGTCTTGTTTTTTTTTTTTTATGATCATGTTTTTATTAATGAAATTGTACTTCTTGAGAGTCATATATGATATACTTCTCTTTTTCACAAAACAATTTAAATAAATAAATAAACATAAGTTAAAGCGTTTGTAAAAGCAATTAAACAAAAAAAGAAAATAATAATATACATGTTATACTCTTCTGCTCTGTGCAATGGTGTTTCACAGACAGAGCAAACCCAAATCGCCTTATCTGGGGTCCCCCCGCCATTTAACTTTGCTCCTCCTCTTATGTGTCTGCCCCCATAGCAAGCGCTTGCTATGGGGGCAGACATGTGGGCTTGATCCTGAGCTGGGCTGTGCGTGCCCATTGACACACACAGGGAATACATTAGAGGTAAAAAAACATTTTACCTTTAGAACCTGAAGTAAAGGAAACAATGTTAAGTAAAGAACTAAAGTTTCAATGAGAACACTCTAAGGGCTCTTTCACACGGAGCGGACCGTATTGCGATCCCCTGCGGCACTTTTTTTTTCACGGACACGGATGACACTTGTGTCATCCGCTCCGTATGTCCGCATATCATCCCATGCGTTTGCGGATAATATAAGGACATATATAAGGATGTCGGATGACATCCGATTTTGCATCCGTTCTGTTTTTTAAACAGAACAAAAATAGGGTTCTGTTCCATTCCAAAAAATGGAACAGAACTGAAAGGACGAAAATCGGATGTCAGCGGATGGTCATCCACTGACATCCGCAATCCCATAGACATTCATTATGTCCGTATATCACCCGCAAACGGATGGGGTGATTTACGGACATACAGAAAGTCCGTATGAAAGAGCCCTAAAATACAAGTTAGAAATAATTGTGTATGCGTGCAAACTTACAGTTTTGTGTTACCTTTTGAAATAACCATATTTCATATGTTCCGTATATCATCTTACCAGTCTGTTCATCGGCATTAGCGGGAGTTGATGATGGGGGTTCTACCATAAGAGAGAAGTGCCACTCCTGTCAGGTGAGAACAGGAATTCACACAGGATCACTAAAATTGGACTACAGAAGACTGGAAAAACATTGCCTGGTCTGATGAGTCTGGGACATTCAGATGGTAGGGTCAGAATTTGGTATACAACATAAAAGCATGGATCCATCCTGCCTTGTATCAATGGTTCAGGCTGGTGGTGGTGGTGTAAAGGTGTGGGGGATATTTTCTTGCCACACTTTGGGCCCCTTAGTACCAATTGAGCATCATTTAAATGCCACAGACTACCTGAGTATTGTTGCTTATATGACGAAACTGGTCGCACACCACCACGGGATCCCATGAAGAGAAGTTTTCATTGGATCCTCTGGTGGTGTGCGACGAGTTTCTTCATATATGCTTCTCCCGGTGGCGAGCCAAGGTTCAGCACCCACTTTGGATTGTGTACATTTACTGGCCTGAGCGGTGTTATCCCTTTCTACCTGAGTATTGTTGGTGACCATGTCCATCCCTTTATGACTACAGTGTACCCATCTTCTGATGGCTCCTTCCAGCAGGATAATGCACCATGTCACAAAGCTCCAATCATCTCACCACTGGTTTCTTCAATATGACAATGAGGTCACTGTACTCCAATGGCCTCCACACTCACCACATCTCAATCCAATAGAGCACCTTTGGATTGTGATTAAACAGGAGATTCATATCATGGATGTGCAGCCGACAAATCTGCAGAAACTGAATGATGCTATCATGTCAATATGGACCAAAATCTCTGAAGAAGATTTCCAGCACCTTGTTGAATCTATGCCATGAAGAATTAAAGCAGTTCTGAAGGCAAAATGGGGTACAACCCAGTACTAGCAAGGTGTACCTAATAAAGTGGCCGGTGAGTGTACAAGACTGCTGCATCCAGATCCATAAAAACCTATATTCTGTATGAATTCTAAGGCAAAAGGCCTGCGTGCATGAGCCCAAAGAGACTAATTTTGGACGACAAGTATTTTTATAGACTATCTTTACTTTGTTGTATAAAAAAAATAACTGTTTCTCTTACGTCCTCTTACAGTCGCCGCCGACTCATACAGTCTTCACTACTGGGTATTGGTCTTATCCACAGGAGTAAGCTAGGCAGAAGATTTTGTTAGAAACATTCACAAGAACTTTGCATAGACACACCTACAGGGGGCTGTCCCTCTGGTCCAATACCCCCCTGCTAGCAGAATTCCCAATTCAGTTCGTCTTTTGCCTAATTAGGAGTAGGCAGGCTTCCCTTGGCTGGGGCTGCAGTCTCAGCCTTTTCTTCTTCTTCTTAATTTTTATTTCTGCAAAGTGATTTTTCTTTACAAACTTGATGTTTTGGCATCGGCAGATGCCTCCTTTGGCCGCAAAGTTCTGAGCAATGCCTTAGGGGAGACATGGCGTTTTTTTCGCCTGTCCCCTCCTGTTGGGGTTTTTACCCCTTGGTTATTTTGCTTTCCTGGGTTTGTTCGCTCCTGTTAAGCTTTCCTGTTTCCCAGTGTTTTACCTTTCTGGTTCAGATAAGGTTCTTTTCTCTGACCTGGGTGCTGCGTTGCCTTTTTGAAGGTTACGTTTCCCACCCCTCACATCTACACTGCTTTGGGACATCCCAGTAGTGAAGACTGTATGAGTGGGCGGTGACTGTCAGAGGACATAAGAGAAAATATATTTTTTGTAAGAACTTACCATAAAATTCTTTTCTCTGAGTCCTCTGACAGTTTCCGCCCCCACCCCTCTTTTGGGGTTCATGGACTATCTACTGCTTGCTACCAAACTGAATTGGGAATGCTGCTAGCAGGGGGGTATTGGACCAGAGGGACAGCCCCCTGTAGGTGTGTCTATGCAAAGTTTTTGTGAATGTTTCTAACAAAATCTTCTGCCTAGCTTATTCCTGTGGATAAGACCAATACCCAGTAGTGAAGACTGTATGAGTGGGCGGCGACTGTTAGAGGACTCAGAGAAAAGAATTTTACGGTAAGTTCTTACAAAAATTCTATTATTTCTGTTTTAAAACAATCAAATAAAATATGCTGTACAAACTGGAGCACACCCTTTTTTATGTTCGTTTGCATGAGCCCAAAGAGGCTTTTTTTTATAGACTATTCTTTCCATGTATTAAATAAATAATTGTATTTCTGCTTTTAAACAATTAAATAAAAACTACTTTTACATAGAGAATTTACAGAGTGGAAGGTGACAAACCTCTACATTTCAACCCACAGTGAACTGGTGGTACTATGTCACTTGGGACCTTCACCAATCAGTTTTTTTGACAAAGTAGCCACTCTGTTCCAAAGGCATCATTTTTTGAAAGTTTTACTGTTCTTCAGCTATCCTCAAAATCCAGTGTGTTTCCAAGGCTAGACTGTGCCTGCTGCATTTTCTGAGGCCCTTGTGAAGCAAATCAGCGTTGCTAAGAGCCATTAGACTCAGAACTGCTCAGCGGATGGGGACTTTTGAGGTTGACACCCTGCTGATGAGCAACAGAGGGGCAAGTGTAGAGGTTTTCCCAATTTTTTTCCCTGAAAGTAAGAAAAGCTCTTTAACACGCTTCGCTTGAGCTTTGAAATGAAACTTCAGTGGTAAATAAAATGAGCATCTTTGCACATTCAAGTTTTACAAAAGGAGAAATTTTGGACGAGCTGCTCATACAAGAAGGGAGCCTTATTCAGAATGTAAAGAGCAGAACGGCAGGAAGTCTCAGCCGCTTGTTCTAATCTCCTATTCCAGAGGATCTTGCAGCACACTGCAAAGGTCAGCACCGACACGAACACCTTCTGGCAGACAATGATTAAAAAATATATTTATAATAATTCTTTCATTTTTTTTTTTTTTATTTCCTGTCTGCTGCAGAAAGACACACTTTCGTGCTTGGCTGGCTTTCAGGAATTTAACCCATGATGCACATAGGTTTCCTTGAGAGTGCTAATGTACAGCGTTATGTGAGAAGTCCTAAGAAGATCCTTGGGTGTGAACATTTGTTATCTCTCATGGGTGAGAGTAATGACTCGTCCAACACCTTCTTATTGTCTGATACAGCGATAAAACTCTCAGCGCTTGTAGACGGGGCTTGAACAAGGTACCCACTCAAGAGGAACTTTGCACACATGATGCCTTTAGCACTATAGAAACTTTATACAAGTTTAGCAGAGTTATAACAGTTACAGTAGATGAATATATAACATGAATTGTGCAGCGCTCAAATGTTAAAGTGAATACAATAGGATACACACTGAAATGCAAAAATAAAGTCCAATATTCAAAATTAGACAAAAAAGGAAGGTGACCAGTCCCACATAGAAGAGTGAATACTTGTGATAAATACCACACCAAAAAGAGAATATAATTCGCTCACCAGATGGCATGGACCCAAAGTACCTTACAGCAATTGGGTCATGCAGGCTGAAAGTGATGATCTCCTTGGAACAGATGGCAGAGGCTTCCACGAATTCTCCTCCAAATGGTGGATAAAGGAAGTCACTCAAGGATGGTACACGTATGGATATCTGGAAATCCCCACTCAGAAAGGTGTATGTGGGATAAATCGAAAAGACGCCATAGCGTGATACCGTTTCAATGGTTTATTAAAGCAAAGAAAGTAATGCACTTACAATGGGTCAGATGGTAAGAAGCATTCAATACAATTCGGCACTCTTGACAATCCTAACGCGTTTCATTACACATAACATTTTCAAAGGAATTCGCCTCTAATCCCCAGCATTGTGTAAAAAGGCTGTTTGATCCTGTCTTCTCTGATTTTCCCCTTCCTCCATTGTCCCCAATCCATCTCCTGTTACAACAGAGCCTTGGGGGCACTCTGCACATACTCAGTTTGGTGTGTATTACTAGAAAGGTTTTTTTTTTTTGGGAGGGTGCATGTGATCAGCACAGGGCCAATCAGCACTGTCCAGACAGAGGGTCAGGGGCCCTGCAGGCTCATAGGACAGTCAGAGGAGAATGTAAACTCCTCCTACAAGCTTTAACCACTGCTTGGCTGGACACTGATTGAAGTCACAAGGCTGCTATATACTGCTGATGAGAAAAGGTATTTAGCAGTTTACATTTACTAAAATAATTGCATTTCCATGGTTTGTGTACTGTAGGAGACCAGATATAGTGACTGCAGGCTCCTGGGTTTAGTAACACTTTGAGTATTCTTTGCAAAGTGAATTTCCACAACATTCACAAAGCTAAGGGGATATTCCCCTGCTAAATGAATATTACCATGCAAAGTGAACAGCCCATTTGCCTTTAGTAAATCAATCCCTGTGTGAGCTAGGCTACCACCTGCCTCAGCTTCAAAGTTATTCTCACGAAAATACATAAAGCTAAATAAGGAAGCAAATACAATACTTTTTATCGGTAAACCTACCAGTTATAAGCATTATCCACTTTAAGACCGGAGGGATTTGCCCCCTTAATGACCAGGCCCTATTTTGCGATTTGGCACTGCGTTATTTTTATGGACAATTGCACGGTCGTGCGACGCTGTACCCAAATAAAATGGATGTCCTTTTTTCCCACAAATATAGCTTTCTTTTGGTGGTATTTGATCACCTGTACGATTTTTTTTTTTTTGCGCTATAAACAAAAAAGAGCGACAATTCGGAAAAAAAAAAAAAAACAATATTTTTCACATTCTGCTATAGGACATTCTCAAAGAAAAAAAAAAAATTAAAAATCTAAATTTTGTAACATTCTAGGCCAATTTGTTTTCTGCTACATATTTTTGGTAAAAAAAAAAAAAAAATCGCAATAGCGTATTTTGATTGGTTTGCACAAAAGTTATCGCGTCTACTAACTACGGGAAAGGTTTATGTCATTTTTATTGGGTTTTTTTTTTACTAGTAATTGGCAGCAATCTGCAATTTTTTGTGGGACTGCGACATTGCGGCAGACAGATCGGACCCCTAACTGATATTTTTGAAACTTTTGGGGGGACCAGTGGCATTACTACAGTAATCAGTGCTAAAAATATGCACTGTTACTATAATAATGACACTGGCAGGGAAGCAGTTAACATTATGGGTGATCAAGGGGTTAAATGAGAGCATAGGGGAGTAATTCTAACTGTGGGGGCCGGGGCTTCTGAAATGACCATAGAGCCCATGTGATCCTATATAGAAGGATCACATGGGCTCTATGATCATTGCATGGAGAAGATTGGTCAGATGTGTTTACAACAGTTGACCATCCTTCTCTCTCAGCGGAGAATGATCGTGGGTGTCAGGCAGCAATCGGAGCCGCCTGACCCTTGCATCGGATTCCCCGCTGATGAGCGGGAGCACGGCACGCTCTCGCCCCCTAGCCTCCTGAGAGTGAGCGACATATACCTACGTCGCTTTGCCCAGGAGCTGCTGCCTGCCGCAGTATATCTGCAGTGGGCAGTCGTAAAGTGGTTACATAGTAAATATTAAAATTCTTCAATAAGCCCAACTGTGATGGGGTCTGAGTGTATAGAACAATGTTTATACAGCATCTCACAAAAGTGAGTACACCCCTGACATTTTTGTAAATATTGTATTATATATTTTCATATGACAACACTGAGGAAATGGCACGTTGCTACAATGAAAAGTAGTGAGTGTACAGCTTGTATAACAGTGTAAATTTGCTGTCTCCTCATAATAACTCAACACACAGCCATTAATGTCTAAACCGCTGGCAACAAAAGTGAGTACACCCCTAAGTGGAAATGTCCAAATTGGGCCCAAAGTGTCAATATTTTGTGTGGCCACCATTATTTTACAGCACTAACTTAACCCTCTTGGGCATGGAGTTCACCAGACCTTCACAGGTAGCCACTGGGGTCCTCTTCCACTCCTCTATGACGACATCACAGAGCTGGTGGATGTTAGAGACCTTGCGCTCCTCCACCTTACATTTGAGGATGCCCCACAGATGCTCAATAGGGTTTAGGTCTGGAGACATGCTTGGCCAGTCCATCACCTTTACCCTCAGCTTCTTTAGTAAGGCAGTGGTCGTCTTGGAGGTGTGTTTGGCATCGTTATCAAGTTGAATTCTGCCCTGTGGCCCAGTCTCCTAAGGGAGGGGATCATGCTCTGCTTCAGTATGTCACAGTACATGTTGGCATTCATGGTTCCCTCAGTGAACTATAACTCCCCAGTGCCGGCAGCACTCATGCAGCCCCAGACCAATGCTTGACTGTAGGCAAGACACACTTGTCTTTGTACTCCTCACCTGGTTGCTGCCACACACACCTGTCACCATCTGAACCAAATACGTTTATCTTGGTCTCATCAGACCACAGGACACGGTTCCAGTAATCCATGTCCTTAGTCTGCTTGTCTTCAGCAAGCTGTTTGCGGGCTTTCCTGTGCATCATCTTTAGAAGAGGCTTCCTTCTGGGAGGACAGTCATGCAGACCAATTTGATGCAGTGTGCAGTGTATGGTCTGAGCACTGACAGGCTTACTCCCCACCTTTAACCTCTGCAGCAATGCTGGCAGCACTCATACATCTATTTCCCAAAGGAAACCTCTGGATATGATGTTGAGCATGTGCACTCAACTTAATTGGTCAAGTGGAACCTTTTCTATTAAACCACTGTATTGTCTTGGCCAACATACTGAAGCTCGGTTTCATGGTCTTGGCATTCTTCTTAAAGCCTAGGCCATCTTTATGTAGAGCAGCAATTCTTTTTTTCAGATTTTCAGAGAGTTCTTTGCCATGAGGTGCCATGTTGAACTTCCAGTGACCAGTATGAGAGAGTGAGAGCGATAACACCACATTTAACACACCTGCTCCCCATTCACACCTGAGACCTTGTAGCACAAACGAGGGAAAATGGCTAATTATGCTCAATTTGGACATTTTCACTTAGGGGTGTACTCACTTTTGTTGCCAGTGGTTTAGACATGAATGGCTGTGTGTTGAGTTATTTTGAGGGGACAGCAAATTTACACTGTTATACAAACTGTACACTCACTACTTTACATTGTAGCAAAGTGTCATTTCTTCAGTGTTCTCACATGAAAAGATATAACATAAAATTTGCAAAAATGTGAGGGGTGTACTCACTTTTGTGAGTTACTGTATATACTTTTTTTTATTTTTATTTCCTGGTATTCCAGTTCTTAGAAAGCAATCTTTCTGTCATCTGCAAAGCCTTTTCCTTTCAATACAAATATTTATCATCCAGGCAAGCAACAACCCTTCCTGTGGATTCCAAGAAGAATCTGAAGTTATTACCGTTCTCTATGTGTCCTCCACTGATCAATAATGGTTAGATGCCATTGAAACAAGCAAATAGTTCAATTTGGACTCTATTGTTGGAGTCATTTTAGAGAAAGAAATGTATATGTCATTTATAAATGTTATCTTTTTATACACACCCAAGAGCAGAAGCAAACGTCTTATAAGAATAGGAATGATGAAGGATTTATTTCTTTTTATTTGTGGCATTTTTATACCACAAAGCTTCATGGAGAGTATTGCATTTGTAGAATCTCCAGCAGGAGCTTCCATAGGTTAATAGGATCCTTTGTGTATGTAGGAGTGTCTCTATCTACCACACTTATATACACACACAATAGATCTTATTAACCTACCAGAAAACATGCGTGTACAAAGAGAGCTTCCATGATGGTCTCCTAGAAGAAAATGAACATAGGTCCTTAAACCACTTCTGGACTGGAAGGTTTTACCCCCTTAATGACCAGGTCATCTTTTGTGATAAGGCACTGCATTACTTTAACCACTTCCTGCCCGCCCTATAGGCAAATGACAGGGGGAAGGTGATGACATTATCCTGACTGGACGTCATATGACGGCGGCAGGATAATGCGCAGAGCGGCGATCGGTGCTGCGGCGTGTCACTCTGACACACCGCATCTCCGATCTTGGTAAAGAGCCTACTGGAGTGGGCTCTTTACCATGTGACTAGCTGTGTCCACTCACAGCTGGTCACATAATAAATAGGAAGAGCCATTGATCGGCTTTCCTCAGTTCGTGCCTGACAGGCACGAGTAGAGGAGAGCCGATCTGCGGCTCTCCTGACAGGGGGGGGGGTTGTGCTGGAAATCAGAGCATTGATTATCAGTGCAGACCCTTGGGGGGGTGCCACTAGAACCACCAGGGATGCCCACCCATGACCCCAGGGAGGCCCACTATGGCCACCAGGGATGGCAGTCAGGGTTCAGGGAGCCCGCCGGTGCCCTCCCCATCAGTGCTGCCTGCCAGTGTCCTCCCCATCAGTGCTGCCCACCAGTGCCCACCATTGCCATCTATCAGTGTCGCCCACCAGTGCCCATTATTGCCCACCAGTGCTGCCTATAAGTGCCCATCAGTGCTGCCCATCAATGCCGCCCATCAGGGTCCATCAGTGCTGCCCATCAGTGCCGTCTATCAGTGCCAATCAGTGCTGACTATCAGTACCCATCAGTGCTGCCTATCGGTGCCCACCAATGCTGCATATCAGTGCTGCATATCAGTGCCACATATCAGTGCTGCATATCAGTGCCACATATCAGTGCTGCATATTAGTGCTACCCCATCAGTGCCACCCCATCAGTGCCTCCTCAGCAGTGCCTGTCAGTGCGGCCTCATCAGTGCTCATCAGTGCAGGAAAAAACATATCTATTTACAAAATTTTATAACATAAACAAAAAAACTTTTTTTTATTTCAAACTTTTCGGTCTTTTTTTATTTGTGTAGCAAAAAAGAAAAAACCTTGCGGTGATCAAATACCACCAAAAGAAGGGAGGGTTAGTGTAGGGGTTACTGTTAGAGTTACAGTAAAGCTTAAAGGAGTAGTTAGTGTTAGAGGTGCAGGCAGGGCTTTTTTTCTCAAAAAAAAAAGGTGCAGGAACTCAACCACGACCCCCCCCCCTCAAACCCCCTCCCAAAACTGATCAAAGTTTCACTAACAGTGGGAGGGTCTTAAAGGGGCATCAAATACCAGGAGTACATTATGCACAGAGTGCAGAGTTCAGCGGGGTTACACACAGAGTGCAGAGTTCGGCGGGGTTACACACAGAGTGCAGAGTTTGGTGGGGTTACACATAGAGTGCAGAGTTTGGTGGGGTTACACACAGAGTGCAGAGTTTGGTGGGGTTACACACAGAGTGCAGAGTTCGCTGGGGTTACACATAGAGTGCAGAGTTTGGCGGGGTTACACACAGAGTGCAGAGTTCGGCGGGGTTACACACAGAGTGCAGAGTTTGGTGGGGTTACACATAGAGTGCAGAGTTTGGTGGGGTTACACACAGAGTGCAGAGTTTGGTGGGGTTACACACAGAGTGCAGAGTTCGGCGGGGTTACACACAGAGTGCAGAGTTCGGTGGGGTTACACACAGAGTGCAGAGTTCGGCGGGGTTACACACAAAGTGCAGAGTTTGGTGGGGTTACACACAGAGTGCAGAGTTTGGTGGGGTTACACACAGAGTGCAGAGTTTGGTGGGGTTACACACAGAGTGCAGAATTCGGTGGGGTTACACACAGAGTGCAGAATTCGGTGGGGTTACACATAGAGTGCAGAATTCGGTGGGGTTACACACAGAGTGCAGAGTTTGGTGGGGTTACACACAGAGTGCAGAGTTTGGTGGGGTTACACACAGAGTGCAGAATTCGGTGGGGTTACACACAGAGTGCAGAATTTGGTGGGGTTACACATAGAGTTCAGAATTCAGTGGGGTTACACACAGAGTGCAGAGTTTGGTGGGATTACACACAGAGTGCAGAGTTTGGTGGGGTTACACACAGAGTGCAGAGTTTGGTAGGATTACACATAGAGTGCAGAGTTTGGTGGGGTTACACACAGAGTGCAGAGTTTGGTGGGGTTACACACAGAGTGCAGATTTTGGTGGGGTTACACACAGAGTGCAGAGTGTGGTGGGATTACACGTAGAGTGCAGAGTTTGGTGGGGTTACACACAGAGTGCAGAGTTTGGTTGGGTTACACACAGAGAGCAGAGTTCGCTGGGGTTACACACAGAGTGCAGAGTTCGGTGGGGTTACACACAGAGTGCAGAGTTTGGTGGGATTACACATAGAGTGCAGAGTTTGGTGGGGTTACACACAGAGTGCAGAGTTCGCTGGGGTTACACACAGAGTGCAGAGTTTGGTTGGGTTACACACAGAGTGCAGAGTTCGCTGGGGTTACACACAGAGTGCAGAGTTCGCTGGGGTTACACACAGAGTGCAGAGTTTGGTGGGATTACACATAGAGTGCAGAGTTTGGTGGGGTTACACACAGAGTGCAGAATTCGCTGGGGTTACACACAGAGTGCAGAGTTCGCTGGGGTTACACACAGAGTGCAGAGTTCAGGAGTGTGCTATGTACATAGTGCAGAGTTCAGGAATGTGCTGTGTACAAAGTTCAGGGGTGGGCTACACACAGAGTGCAAAGTTCATCCTTCTTTCACAGCTGCTTATTTCTGCATCCCCCATCCACATCTCACTTTTATCTCTCTTCTTCTTTAGTACCTCCCCTTACACTGTAGATAGTGTCACCTCTCTCACTTTAAGGGAGATCATCCAGTGGGGGTGTCAGCATTCGCACTGCACCCCAGGCACCAGCATCTCCTTTGTCCCCACACTGAACTTGGAAAACACAGGAAGCCAGACCTCTCTGCCTGAGCCAAAGGTGGTGGAACTGAGTTCCACCAAGTTCCAGCTGAAAAAAAAAAAGCCCTGGGTACAGGTAGCGTAAAGTAAGATATAGTGTTAGGGTTACAGGAAGGGTTAGTGTTAGAGTTACTGTTGGTGTAAAGGGTACTGGGAAAGTCAATATGAGTGGAGCTCAGTGCTGATAGATCTGAGAAATAAATTTGGAAGCAATGCTAATTTTTGGGTTGGATAACACCTCTATAGCATACCGTTTGTGTATGAAAAGGTCAGTACTTGAAGGTAAAGGCAGCTGAAGGTATGCCCACTTCTTAATGTTTAATGCAAAAGTCAAGCTTGGCATCCCATCCCTTGCACCTTTCTATTGGTCCTTTAATGTTATGGACATCCTCAATGGCCAACTGTAAGTCTCAGGAGGTCAAAGGAAGTGGGCATGTTAAAAAATTTAATATAAAAATGAAGACATTCATCTGACAATAACTTTGGATTTTCTGTACATTGCTGGTACAGCTGGTTTTGAATGAAGATATTGTCTACCCTTAGATTTTTTTCTACATAGCTTGCTTAGAATTGTTGAGTTTTTTTAACCACTTAAGCCCCGGAAGATTTTACCCCCTTCCTGACCAGGGGTTTTTTTGCGATTTTTTACTGCGTGACTTTAACGGACAATTGTGCGGTCGTGCGACGCTGTACCTAAACAAATTTGACGTCCTTTTTTAGTAAATCAATCCCTGTGTGAGCTAGGCTACCACCTGCCTAAGCTTCAAAGTTATTCTCACGAAAATACATAAAGCTAAATAAGGAAGCAAATACAATACTTTTTATCGGTAAACCTACCAGTTATAAGCATTATCCACTTTAAGACCGGAGGGATTTGCCCCCTTAATGACCAGGCCCTATTTTGCGATTTGGCACTGCGTTATTTTTATGGACAATTGCACGGTCATGCGACGCTGTACCCAAATAAAATGGATGTCCTTTTTTCCCACAAATATAGCTTTCTTTTGGTGGTATTTGATCACCTGTGCAATTTTTTGATCATGTGCTATAAAACAAAAAAAGAACATCAATTTTGCAAAAATAACAATATTTTTCACATTTTTTGATATGAAATTCCCCCCCAAAAAATGTAAAAATCTAATTTTTTTAACATTTTCAGCCAATTTGTTTTATGCTACATATGTTTGGTAAAAAAAATCGCAAAAAGCGTATTTTGATTGGTTTGCGCAAAAGTTATCGCGTTTACGAACAAAGGGAAAGCTTTTTGTCATTTTTGGTGTTTTTTTTTTTTTTTAACGAGTAATGGCGGTGATCTGCAATTTTTTTTTTTGCGGGACTGCGACATTGCGGCGGACAGATCGGACCCTTGACTGACATTTTTTACACTTTTGGGATTACCAATGACATTACTACAGTAATCAGTGCTATACATATGCACTGTTACTGCAAAAATTACACTGGCAGAGAAGGGGTTAACTTTATTGGAGAGGGAGGGGTTAAGTGTGTTCTAGGGGCGTGCTTTTAACTGTGATGGGACATGGCTACTGGTGTAAAAACAGAGATCAACCGTCTTACATAGTAAAACCGCCTGATCTCCATTTTTACACAGGGGAGAATGACAGGCGGCGTGTTTACATTAGCCGCCCGCCTTTCTCCCTTCCCGGCGAATGATCGAGAGTGACCGGCGGACATCGGATCCGCCGGTCACACGCACTGACTTGTTAGGGAACGAGCCGGGGCGGGCGCGCTCCTCAGCGGGCACGCGCTCGCCCGCTATTGGCTCACAAGCCAGTGACAGGCTAGTGACATACCGGTACGTCACTTTGCCTGGCCGGGGCTGACTGCCGCAGTCTATGTACTTGCGGCGGTCGGCAACCGGTTAAAGGTTATGTTAACCTGTAAATACATCCATCGTGCTGTTTCTTTTTTAATTTTAAACTAAGTTAAGAAGGATTAGGAGAACTTTCTGGTTTTTATTGCTATCTGGATCCCAGCAGGGATCCTCACTTCATGTCCTGGTGACCTTTTATTATATACATTGAAACAAACAAAGATTCTTTTACTCTTGTGATTCGCTGCCCTCGACACCTGACACTTGCCCAACAACTTTTGTTTTTCTCGGCACATAACTGTTGCTGCTTCATTTTAAAAACAGAATAGTAATATTATTAGATTTTGCCGGAAAAGTCTGCAACTTTAAAGGCCACCAAGATTTCAAACATTATATTGATTTTCATGGTGCTTATTTATTTATTTTTTTTTATTATTATTATACTGAAACTTAATAAAATTTCATTACACCGTTCGGAGTTGTAATGACAGAACATTGCTGAAAAATGAAATAAACCTAGCTTTGGTTATAAAGTACACACAAGAAATGGGATACCAAAAGGTTGCCATGGTTAAATTTTGAAATGAAAGGAGTATTTAAAGGGCAGACATGTTTTTAGGGGATGGCCTCTTGTATTTTGCACTTACTGGGTGAATGACCTTTGAAAAGTGTTCTCCTTTTTTATCGGCTAGAAAATGACAAATAAAGAGAAAAAATGTGGGAGCAGAAAAACTTGCTTTGTTTTCTCATAATGGCTTATGGATTTTCCCTGCAGGGATAAAAGTCAATTTGTATGATTTTCTGTATCTGAGACAGTTGTTAAATTCCATGAATAGTATTTTTCCCCCTGACTTGCTTCTAATAAATCGGTAGATTTAAAACTTAGAATCTGATGTGTTCTGCAATATTCTGCAGATTTTATTGTAACATTAAAAGTGAATAATTCAGTTACTATAGATAAATGTTGAGATCCTTGCTCAGTTAATCAAGCAGTTAGGCAAACTCCAGGCCTAGCTGAACTGTACTAGACCATCCCACTTAAATTTGTTTGTAAACCGGTATTCCTGGAACACACCTGGAGGTGATTCTAGGGCACACCTGCTGGAGATCCTGAAACATACTTGCTGGTTATGTTGGAACGCGTGTACTTGTTATTCTAGGAAACACATGTTGGCTATCCTGACATACAACTGCTGATGATCTTAGAACACCTCTGCTGGTGATTCTGAAACATACCTGCCAGTTATGCTCAGACACACCTGCTGATAATTCTAAAACACATCTACTGTTGAACCTGGGACACATCCGTTGATAATCCTGGAACACATCTACTGGTGATCCTGGAACACATATGGCACTTTTCCACTGCAAGTACCGGCTCGGCTCGGCTCTACTCGGCCCTGCTTGGCCCTGCTTGACCTGGTTTGCTTTTCCACTGCTGGTACCGCATGGTACGGTGTTGGAACGGTTCGATACGGTACGGTATGGTTTGCTTTTCCACTAAAGTAGTACTAAAGTTAAGTGGGTGGGATAACAACGGGGTGGGTGGGATTCTCTGACCAATCAGTGGCTAGTAGTGACTGCATGCAAAGGATTGTGGGATATGGTACCGGGTATGGTACTACTTGGAACCACAATCGAGGTGGTACTGTTTTTGAGAGCCGTACCGTTCGGTTCCATGCAGTGGAAGAGCGCAACCGTACCGTACCGTACCAAACCGTTCCTACACCATACCTTGCGGTACCAGCAGTGGAAAAGCACAAAAGCGAGCCGAACCTTTCGGTTCCATGCAGTGGAAAAGCGCCAATATACTGGTGATCCTGGAACACACCTGTTTATCCTTGGACATACCTGCTGATGATCTGGGAACACATCTACTGCTGCTCCTGAAACATATTTGGTTAACCTGGGACACATCTGCTGATGATCCTGGTACACACTTGGTTTGCATGGGAGACACCTGTTGATGATCCTAGTACATCTCTACTGGCAATCCTGGAACATACCCACCAGTAATCCTGGAATGCATCACCTGGTGACCCTGGAACCCACCTGGTTATCCTGGGACACACCTGCTAATGATCTGGAAACACAGTTACTGACTATCCTGGGACACACCTGCTGATGATCCTGGTACACCTCTACTGGCGATCCTGGAACATACTTACCAGTTATCCTCGACACACCTGCTGATAATCCTAGAACACATCTACTGGTGATCCTGGAAAACATTTGGTTTACCTAGGAGACACCTGTGCATAATCCTGGAACACATCTACATCTCCTGGGACACAGCCACTGATGATGCTGGAACACATCCGCTGTTGATCATTAACCACACCCGGTTATGCTGAGACACACCTGCTAATGGTACTGGAACACATCTACTTGTGATCATGGAACACCCCAGCTGTTTATCCTGGAATACCCTTCTGGTTACCTCTCGCACATAGAAATCCTGATGTGAAAAATGCCAGCACTATTGCCATGCACGCTCATTGAGTTGCCCATCGCGCTGCCTATCCAGTTTGTGTATGCCTCCGGTAGACCTCATAGTTCATATATATCTTTAAAAAACATAACTCTCAAAAAAGTGAAAAGGACTGAAGTTTACAAATAAAGAGAACCTTTATATTATAATATACTAAGGCTGTACATGTACAAAGGTATGAACAGTACAAAGAACATGGCAGATCTCTCCTACTGGCAGCTAGTCTTCACTTTTTAATACTTTTGATCAGTATCAGAAGGTCTGGCTTGCATACCTGTATGTTTATTAACATTGGCATGCACCAACTACAGTGGGGTAAAAAATGTATTTGGGATTCCAAAGCCTCCACCTCCACACTTTCACCCAGTGCTCTTATAAAGTACTCCTTACCAGAAGTATATGACCCCTTGATTATAGGGGGTCACACAGACATAATGATCCACAAAAGAACCGACCATTCGCGTCAGATTCCCTCACCAACAGGAGTATGCAATCAGACCAGATATGAGACCCCAATACAGGACATATAGGAAGGCAACAAGAAAGCTCTCATGGTGCAGTATGTCAATTCAATCGAACATTTATTATAAAGTATTACACTTACTACAATCCATAAGCAGATGCACTTTGTACATTCATTCAATCACGGTAGCTGGAGTGTATGAACGCCGCTCCACGCCTGCGTTCCACCAACCCGGAAGTCTACGGTCTCACGCTCCCAACGCAAGTTTTGTCAGTCAGTGCTGACGTCATCAGGGGAACAATAATTATAATAAATGTTTGATTGAATTGACATACTGCACCATGAGAGCTTTCTTGTTGCCTTCCTATATGTCCTGTATTGGGATGCCATATCTGGTCTGATTGCATACCCCTGTTGGTGAGGGAATCTGACGCGAATGGTTGGTTCTTTTGTGGATCATTATGTCTGTGTGACCCCCTATAATCAAGGGGTCATATACTTCTGGTAAGGAGTACCTTATAAGAGCACTTGGTGAAAGTGTGGAGGTGGAATCTCACTCATATCAAGTCTGTGCTTCTATCTTTATTGATAATTTAAGCACCAAAAGACTTTTACACTAATTTATTTTGCACAAGTGCACTTTTCATTGAGAATATTAATGTGTTGAGCGCAATATTTTTACCAATAATATGTTTATCACGTTATTCACGTTGTTTGTTTGCAGCTCACAGTGCGGAAGAAATTCCCCTTATATTTATTAATTTATATTTTTTTATTTATCTATTTATTCACGTCTAATGTTCAAAAACACATAAGTGGCTTTCATAGCCCTAATGGTTATATTTAGTTTGTTCATTCATTTGAGCAGTTCCTTTGGTATACACCAAATTTTTTCCTAATAAGTATTTGATCCCCTGCAGATTTTGTAAGTTTACCCTCCACGTGAACTCTTGTTTACAGCAATACTGCACATGAATGAATAAATATTGAAGAAAAGACAACATACGAACCCAGGTTACACTATATGTCTATGCTTTGTGATAGTGTGTTTTACACAACTTTGTTCCCTGTACTACGTAGTCAACATTTCTGTTGCTATCATACAAATGTTTGTAGTATTGCTGTTCCTTATTTTTCATGGCATACCTTTAAATAAAGAATTAAAAAAAATAAATAAAATAATAGCTGACAGTACATATGTGAGTGCAAATTGTTTTTAACAATAAAAAATATATAGTTTTACCCTATGTGGGACGCATGGTCTCCTTTCTATTTAAACATTTGACTGTACACCTGATTGGGTACTGGAGATGGAGGTTTAAAGGAATATCAGCTTGGTGGATGAGAGTGCAAAACCTGGATGAACAGTGGATACGTTTTTATAAAGCGATTTATGACTTCTCTTTAATCAGAGAATCGTTGATTTTTGGTAAGCCTATAGGTGTGTCTATCTTGTGGCAGTGGCCTAGTCTGGTGGGTGATTCATAACACTCTTGGGTGTGTGGATGATTCATCACTATGCATTGTTACATTTCTTGGACTTGTGTTGACTTTCATTTATATGTTTTGAGTTTATTTCATTTTTGATAATTCAGTGTATTTCTGTTTGTATAATGCAGCACAGTACGAATATTAAAGAATATGTATGACTACAAGCACTGAACTTATTCTCTCTGGAGAAGAGAGGATTGAGGGGGGATATGATATCCATGTACAAATACTGTACTGGCGACCCTAGCATAAGGAACAAACTATTCAGAGAAAGGGAATACAATAAGACACGTGGCCACTCACTGAAACTAGAGAAAGGCGGTTTAACCTTTAAATACGTAAGGGGTTCTTCACTGTAAGAGCGGTAAGGATGTGGAATTCTCCTCCACAAACAGTGGTATCAGCAGGGAGCATTGATAGTTTCAAAAAACTATTAGATGGGCACCTTAAAGACCACAACATACAGGGGTATACAATGTACGGTTAACAACAAACACACACACACATCATAGGTTGAACTGGATGGACTGATGTCTTTTTTCAACCTCACAAACTATGTAACTATGTAACTATGACGTTGAATATTTTGTTGGCTTGGATAACAGTGCCAACTTGGCCAGAAAAAAAGGGGAATTAAGTTGGGGTTACCTTTACCTAAGTGACTCCTTTGATTGGCTGTTCCATAGTTCCATTACCCTTTCAGTAAATGATCACACCAAGCCCGGGAATCAAATTGGTTTTCTCCAACAGAGCTGCGATGCAGACAATAACAAGAACGGAGAATCATTTTAAACTGCAAAATTCCATTACATAAAATTTGGCTTGAATGCAGACTTCTCTAACTAGAAAAGGACATTTTTTTTCTCCAGCATTACCGCAGCCTTTTTAGCACACCGACTGTAAAATAAAAAGCGTATTTTTTTATGCTCATTTTTGGCATGCAGATTTTCTCACTGTCTGAATGAATTCTTTTGGGCCTTTGAATTAAAAGCTGTAGCTCGTCAACGATGCAAGGATCAATGCACTCCATGGTTCTTAAAATTGAAATGGGAAGTGTAATGGGCGCTGTGTTTTTTATTGAATTGTTTTACTTGCCGAAATAGCTTATGCACAAACACTTCTCCGTGTAATGTTCTAAAACATCTTTTGCGTGGCTCCTATGTGTTTATTTGGTCTTATATCATTTTTTTTTTTTCTTTAGCTGACGTGACCGCACTGCAGAGTAGAGGAGAGGCATGGTAGACTGTCTGAGAGGGGATATATCATTGTGACAGAGGAAAATGACGAAAACATATTTCAGAACCTTCTCAAACATTGCAGAGAAATGAGCCACAGCTTCTACTGGAGCCAAAACCAGAACAGCCATCATAACCAAATAACGGGCATGACAATGATATTTGGGGACATTTCTGAAGAATGGCAATCCTATGTTATATACATAGTTAATTAGTAACAAAGCAAAAGCATTTTTTTTCCCAGAAAAAGGCAAAAACAAACAAAACAAAACAAAAACAAACAAACAAACAAACAAAAAAAAAAAAAAAAACCACACCAAGGTTAGTATTGTCACAAAAGGAACTCCAGAAGGTAGTCAGAAAATGTATTTGGATCAGTACTGTTCTGAGTTGTCATTAAAGGAATAGTACAGCAATAGTTTTAGTTTTTGGTTGACGCTGGAGAGTTTATTCACCAATCAACCTCTTACATCTCTTGGGGACTCTTTTGGTCATCACTCTTTGTTGGGTTCCCAGGTCTCCTACCTTCTGTTGCCAACATAGGTGTGCGCAGCCTATTGCATTAGGGTGTGCACCCCAAATGTATTAAAACATGGATGGTGTTAGTAGGGCAGTGGATGGTGTCAGCAGTGGATTTGTCAGTGGGGCAGAGGTTGGCATCAGTAGGGCAGTGGACTTGTCAGTAGGGCAGAGGTTCGTATCAGTAGGGCAGTGGACTTGTCAGTAGGGCAGAGGTTCGTATCAGTAGGGCAGAGGTTGGTGTCAGTAGGGCAGAGGTTGGTGTCAGTAGGGCAGTGGACTTGTCAGTAGGGCAGAGGTTGGTGTCAGTAGGGCAGAGGTTGGTGTCAGTAGGGCAGTGGACTTGTCAGTAGGGGAGAGGTTGGCATCAGTAGGGCAGTGGACGTGTCAGTAGGGCAGAGGTTGGTGTCAGTAGGGCAGTGGACTTGTCAGTAGGGGAGAGGTTGGCATCAGTAGGGCAGTGGACTTGTCAGTAGGGCAGAGGTTGGCATCAGTAGGGCAGTGGACTTGTCAGTAGGGCAGAGGTTGGTGTCAGTAGGGCAGTGGACAGTGTTAGTAGTTTTTCATTTTCGTACAATTTTTTAGGAGCCCCGTTGGGGGGCTTTGGTGAAATATCAGCAGGGGGAATCTGCACCACACAGGGTGATTAGGGTGTGCCCAGGCACACCCGGCACACCCCCTGCGCACGCCTATGGTTGCCAATATAAATGGGTGCCTACTTTCCCTGATGGATTTTTATTTATTTTTCATTATGGAGAATATAAGTGGAGGAGCCAGAACACAAAAAAAGTAGGTGGGAACTCCCAAAACTGCAAAAACTGCAGGAGTTAAAGTAGGAGGAGTTTGCATATTTTGAATATCCAAGACATTGCCAAAGTTAGGGGTTGACTCAGCCCACCAGATCCTACCTACAACTAAACTATCAATTATTAGGTAGACAGATCTTTTATTTATTACACCTGTAAATATTTATACTTGTAAGAACACCATACAGTTCTTTTTTGATGGTATTATTAAATTGGATATGACTATCTCATATGGTAGGGCATGGACTGACCACTCTTACTGTGTATATTGATCTATGGAAACCTGTGCTTTTCAAAAAAGTGGATTTTAAAGGTGGGAGATCTCTCAGAAAACATGACAAACGACTTATATAAATCCTTTTTACAGTGCCTTGAAAAAGTATTCATACCCCTCGACATTTTCCACATTTTGTCATGTTGCAACCAAAAATGTAAATATATTTTATTGGGATTTTATGGGATAGACCAACACAAAGTGGCACATAAATTGTGACGTGGAATGAAAATGGTAAATGGTTTTCTAAATTTTTTACAAAAAAATATGTGAAGAGTGTGGTGTCCATTTGTATTCAGCCCCCCTAAGTCAATACTTTGTAGAACCGCCTTTTACTGCAATTACAGCTGCAAATATTTTTTGGTATGTCTCTACCAGCTTTGCACATTTAGAGAGTGACATTTTTGCGCCTTCTTTGCAAAATAACTCAAGCCCTTTTCAGATTGGATGGAGAGTGTCTGTGAACAGCAATTTTCAAGTCTAAAAATATATTCCTTTTGGATTTAGGTCTGGACTTTGACTGGGCCATTCTAACACATGAATATGCTTTGATCTAAACCATTCCATTGTAGCTCTGGCTGTATGTTTAGGGTCGTTGTCCTGCTGGAAGGTGAACCTTCATCCCAGTCTCAAGTCTTTTGCGGACTCTAACAGGATTTCTTCTAAGATTGCCCTGTATTTGGCTCCATCCATCTTCCCATCAGCCCTGACCAGCTTCCCTGTCCTTGCTGAAGAAAAGTATTCCCACAACATGAAGCTGCCTCCGCCATGTTTCATGGTGGGGATGGTGTGTTCAGGGTGATGTGCAGTTTTCATTTTCCGAAACACATAGCGTTTTGCTTTTAGGCTAAAAAGTTCAATTTTGGTCTTATCTGACCAGAGCACCTTCTTCTACATGTTTGCTGTGTCCCCCACATGACTTCTCGCAAACTACAAACTGGACTTCTTATGGCTTTCTTTCAACAATGGCTTTCTTTTCACCACTCTTCCATAAAGGCAGATTTGTGGAGTGCACAACTAATAGTTGTCCTTTGGACAGATTCTCCCACCTGAGCTGTGGATCTCTGCAGCTCCTCCAGAGTTACCATGGGCCTCTTGGCTGCTTCTCTAAATAAAGCTCTCCTTGCCCAGCCTGTCAGTTTAGGTGGATGGCCATGTGTTGGTAGGTTTGCAGTTGTGCCATACTCTTTCCATTTTCGGATGATGGATTGAACAGTGCTCTGTGAGATGTTTAAAGCTTGGGATATTTTTTTTATAACCTAACCCTGCTTTAAACTTCTCCACAATTTTTTCCCTGATCTGTCTGGTGTAT
Source organism: Pelophylax lessonae (assembly GCF_965119305.1). Classification (NCBI taxonomy): domain Eukaryota; kingdom Metazoa; phylum Chordata; class Amphibia; order Anura; family Ranidae; genus Pelophylax; species Pelophylax lessonae. The sequence continues at coordinate 830,573,836 of NC_138768.1, forward strand.
TCCTTGGCCTTCATGATGCTGTTTGTTTACTAAGAGTGCCTAAAAAACCTCTGAGAGCTTCACAGAACAGCTGAATTTATACTGAGATTAAATTACACACAGGTGAACTCTTTTACTATTTACTAATTAGGTGACTTCTGAAGGCAATTGGTTCCACTAGATTTTAGTTAGGGGTATCAGAGTAAAGGGGGCTAAAACAAATGAAAGCCACACTTTCAGATATTTATTTGTAAAAAAAGAATTAAAACAATTTATGATTTTCCTTCCACTTCAAAATGTGCCACTTTGTGTTGGTCTATCACATAAAATTCCCAAAAGATACATTTAGATTTTTGGTTGTAACATGACAAAATGTGGAAATTTTCAAGAGGTATTTGTACTTTTTCAAGGCACTGTAATAGAACATAGTTTCATCAACCCCTTAATTTATGATAATATTTGAAACACCGCTACTAATTTCCAACACTAGAAATATGGCACCAAATCTATGGTTGTCTCAACTTGGTCCATAAAGTGTTGATGGAAATATTGCATCACATGATTCCTAATTCGTTTTGCTCAGAAAGGGCATCTTTAGGGAAATAGGGGGTTAATTTTGTTCTGTGGAATGAACACAAATACAATATAAATTATACAAACATAGAAAAAATAAAAAGCCAATACAAAAAGATATATACATACAGCCAAATAAGACGTGCTTGTAAAGTACACATGGCAAATATCTATCTATCTATCTATCTATCTATCTATCTATCTATCTATCTATCTATCTATCTATCTATCTATCTATCTATCTATCTATCTATCTATCTATCTATCTATCTATCTATCTATCTATCTATCTATCTATCTATCTATCTATCTATCTATCTATCTATCTATCTATCTATCTATCTATCTATCTATCTATCTATCTATCCATGCATGCAGTATCTCACAAAAGTGAGTACACCCCTCACATTTTTGTAAATAATTTATTATATCTTTTCATGTGACAACACTCAAGAAATTACACTTTGCTACACTGTAAAGTAGTGAGTGTACAGCTTGTATAACAGTGTAAATTTGCTGTCCCCTCAAAATAACTCAACACACAGCCATTAATGTCTAAACCGCTGGCAACAAAAGTGAGTACACCCCTAAGTGAAAATATCAAAATTGCGCCCAATTAGCCATTTTCCCTCCCCGGTGTCATGTGACTCGTTAGTGTTACAAGGTATCAGGTGTGAATAGGGATCAGGTGTGTTAAATTTGGTTGGTGTTATCGCTCTCACTCTCTCAAACTGGTCACTGGAAGTTTAACATGGCACCTCATGGTATAGAACTCTCTGAATATCTGAAAAAAATAATTGTTGCTCTACATAAAGATGACCTAGGCTATAAGAAGATTGCCAAGACCCTGAAACTGAGCTGCAGCACGGTGGCCAAGACCATACAGCGGTTTAACAGGACAGTTTCCACTCAGAACAGGCCTCTCCATGGGGGACCAAAGAAGTTAGGGGAGGGGCTCAGCGTCATATCCAGAGGTTGTCTTTGGGAAATAGACGTATGAGTGCTGCAGAGGTTGAAGGGGTGGGGGGTCAGCCTGTCAGTGCTCAGACAATACGCCGCACACTTCATAAAATTGTTTTGCATGGCTGTCGTCGCAGAAGGAAGCCTCTTCTAAAGATGATGCACAAGAAAGCCTGCAAACAGTTTATTGAAGACAAGCAGACTAAGGACATGGATTACTGGAACCATGTCCTGTGGTCTGATGACACCAAGATAAATTTATTTGGTTCAGAAGGTGTAAAGCATGTGTGGCGGCAACCAGGTGAGGAGTACAAAGACAAGTGTGTCTTGCCTACAGTCAAGCATGGTGGTGGGAGTGTCATGGTCTGGGACTGCATGAGTGCTGCCGGCACTGGGAGCTACAGTTCATTAAGGGAACCATGAATGGCAACATGTACTGTGGCATACTGAAGCAGAGAATGATCCCCTCCCTTCGGAGACTGGGCCGCAGGGCACTATTCCAACATGATAACAACCCCAAACACACCTCCAAGACGACCACTGCTTTTCTAAAGAAGCTGAGGGTAAAGGTGATGGACTGTCTCCAGACCTAAACCCTATTGAGCATCAATGGGGCATCCTCAAACGGAAGGTGGAGGAGCACAATATCCACCAGCTGCGTGATGTCCTCATGGAGGAGTGGAAGAGGACTCTAGTGGCAACCTGTGAAGCTCTGGTGAACTCCATGCCCAAGAGGGTTAGGGAAGTGCTGGAAAATAATGGTGGCCACACAAATTATTGACACTTTGGGCCCAATTTGGACATTTTCACTTAGGGGTGTACTCACTTTTGTTGCCAGCAGTTTACACATTAATGGCTGTGTGTTGAGTTATTTTGAGGGGACAGCAAATTTACACTGTTATACAAGCTGTACACTCACTACTTTACATTGTAGCAACATGCCATTTCTTCAGTATTTTCTCATGAAGAGATATAATAAAATATTTACAAAAATGTAAGGGTTGTACTCACTTTTGTGAGATACAGTATATACAATGTATGGAGGCTTTTAGAACCTTTTTTATACAGGATTTATTTTCTCATATTTTCCCTCCTATTCAGTTTTGAAGATTTGCTGTATGTAATACCATGTAGTGTGTTCTTTGTTGTGACATGGCTTGCACAAGTGGTGCCCTGCTTTGAATTTCACCGGATTTGAATTGTTTTTTATTCATTCTTGTTTAAATTATTTTTTCTTTTAAAATGTCAATTTTCAAATGTATTTTTGTTAAAAAGCCATCTGGACAATGTGCTTCCCTTATTTTACCCCATTGCTTCATTTAAAACCCCTGAGGGCAGAGGGGAAAACCTTGACAGCTTTCATGCAACTGCCTCTATTTTTTAACATATTCATAAGTTTGTTCCTTACACCTTGTACATAGACCTTTATTTAAGATATTGTTCATCTGTTTAAATCCCCAGGCATTTTCTCTCATTTGCCTTTTTACGGGTTCTGTTCTGATTATAAACCAAGGCAATTTAAGTCTTTAAAATGTTTGGTTCTGGAATTTTCATTTGATTTTCTGATTATGGGGTCAAGTTGCCTATTGTTTTTGGCCACAGTGATGAGGAAAATCAAAGAAGGGAGGATCAAATGAACAAAATTCTAATTGTGAATGTAGTTTGTATTCAGGAAAAATCATACTTAATGTAATGTACATGTGTATCACTAAATTGGATGTAGGATTTAAACCACTGTCAACCATACAACATGTTTCATGGTTTGCATACGAAATTTGTTATGTCCATATTGGAACTATAAAATGGTCTGACACATACTTTTTTTCATTTTCAGTACAAACATTTAAATAAAAGTCTATTGATATATTGCCAGCTAAAAGGCTTGAGTTCATTGACTGCGTAACTAGGCAGAGGGGAAGAGGGAAATGTGAAAGGGAGTCAAGTGCTGCCCCTGCTGGCTGGATAGAAGGATACAGAATATTTACATACCATTTTTTTTATTTCTTTTTAGTTGTAACTGTAAAAATGCCTACAGAACCACTATACGTTTACAATAAAATGGTCTGTGGAAACAATAACTTTGACATCCACTGTTTTAAAGTCAACACTCCATCTCTTGATGCACACCTAAACACTTCCATCAAAAATACCTAAAACTTGAAAATGGTGGAGATTTAAGGATCCATGTATAAAGTAATGGTATGCCCTACAACTGATATACCCCTTCTTTTTTCTATTCAAAAGTTTTTATAGAATTTTCAGAGAACTTACAGAGTAAAAGCAGAGATGCATAGTGGTGTAAGAAATACAGAGGTCTACTGTTAGCCAATTCATAATGGATAAGGCTGAAGTATAAACATGCCAAGGACGTCTGTTTAGATACATCCATGGTGGGGGAATGCACAAGTTTATAAAAAAAAGTAATCAGATTAAACCATATAAGCTGAAATTAAAGTGGTGTGTGTGTGGGGGGGGGGGGGGGGGGTTAAGTGGGGGTTGGCTGGAGGGTACACAAGTTGCCAATAATGGAAAGAATATCGAAATCCTGGGATCCCAGGTTCATCAGAATTTAGTCATTGCGTTTTGTAGCCGGGGCATCTGTTTTTCATTACCTAGTATCCAATGCACTTTGGGTTTGACCTCCAATATGGGAATACTTGGTGATAGCTAGGTTTGTGTGTGTGATTTTCTTTTAAGAGCCCCACATAGTCACAATAAATATTGTAGTAGAACTACAAGTAGGATATATTTTCCTACCTTCATACACCTCAGACAGATATAGGGATTTTTTAAGGAATCGGCTTAGTTTGCAAGAGTTGGATTTTATATGTTTTTAACCTGCTGACCTTTTATTTAGTATTTATTTGGTCTGTCTATATATTGTTATAATTAGTGAGACTCCCTCTTTTCTTCATCATCTTTGTATATCTTGAGACGTCTCGCTGCGATTCTGACATTGGTAGACTTGGTCTGAGTCTTTTCTGAGATCTTTTCTATTGTGCGCCGACTCATTGTGTCTTTTTAAATAAAAATTGATATCCTTAAAAATATGCATTGTGCACTACTTGCTTTGGGAGGAGAGCCCAGTCACGGGAGTTGTCTTTCCTTCATTCATGGAAGGCTCACGTCTGTGTTAAGGAGAGAGAATTCCACAGAATATTCAGGCTCCACACCATGGCCTGCATTTTATCAATGGACAACAAACTGCAAGCTATGGTGTGGAATAATCTAGCAGTGTATAGTGGAGGGGAGATGGCAATATCTGCTCTTCTATATAATATGACAGCTTAAATGCCCAACGAAAACCAAATAAAGGTATAAGCTATCCCAAGCGCTTCAAATGAGGACCACTCACCAATAAATAAATTGGCTATGCAGCTACTTAACTAAAACATATGGAGAAAGATATATAATAGATAGATACTCAGCAATATCCCTATATATATATAGTAGCGCAAACTTGCCTATGTGACATCTATTGCATTTCGGACTTTTGTGCAGTGGGCACAGTATTTTTTTGGCACTTGCTTCTTGACAAGTTTGCGCTACTACATATATATATAGGGATATTGCTGAGTATCTATCTATTATATATCTTTCTCAATATCTGCTCTTCGTTATAAATGAGCCCCTCTAAATTCTATGTAACCTTAGCAGAGGATAGGTGGAGCCTGTAGGAGTCACCCACTCCAATGTTTTGCCCTCTCTTTAATTTCCGTGGTCATTGTGAACGCTCTCACTGGTGGCCTGATAATGATGTCTATAGGATGCTGGGAATTTATTGTATGTCTGTGTATACATACAGTATGTCTGCAATGCTGTCAGTGAATATATATATGTATTAAATTGTTTTTATAGCTGTTTTGAGTTTTTGAGTTGTTACTTAATCATATATTGTTTTATAATATTGCATATAAAATGAAGGCTAATATATTTATATATTTCTTTCTCTTTTCTCTCCTTTTTTTCTTCTTATAAAATACCTGACCTCTTCAAGGTAAGTCAATTGATTTTGTTTTACATTTTGGAAGTCATTTTATAATGTATATACAATCAATGTATATTTTGAGGCACATTTACGTTTTTGGTTGCAACATTTCTTTATTTTTATTTCAGGTACTTATATAGCGCTGTCAATTTACACAGCGCTTTACATATACATTGTACATTCACATCAGTCCCTGCCCTCAAGGAGCTTACAATCTAAGGTCCCTAACTCACATACATACACAGTAGGGACAATTTTTTTTTTTTATACAGGATCCAATTACCCTACCAGTATGTCTTTGGAGTGTGGGAGGAAACCAGAGTACCCGGAGGAAACCCACGCAGGCACAGGGAGAACATGCAAACTCCAGGCAGGTGTAGTGTTGTGGTTGGGATTCGAACCAGTGACCATTTTGCTGCTAGGTGAAAGTGCTAACCACTACACCACTGTTCCACCCATACATGACAAAATGTGGAGAATTTCAAGGGGTATAAATACTTTTTCAAGGCACTGTATATGTAGATCTCCAGAAATTGTTGTATATTTTTTGGATACTTACATTGGGCCAGCTTGGCTCAATGTAAGTATCCATACAGTATCTAATATCTGGAGGGCCAACGTGGATGCTGAAAACCACTGTAGTAGATGCTCCATCAGCTTGTTGCACATTGAACAAAGTGACGGTGTGTTTGTTCAGCAAAAGCTTTAAATGTCTCATGGGTGGGACATTTGCTCATAGGCTTGTTATGGAAAAATATATATAATTGCCAATTGTTGTTTTAGGTTAAAACCCACATAGCAAAGTTAACAAAAAATGAAAGCCTAGTTATGGTCCCAGAAACAGATATGTGGTCAGATCTTCTTTGTACCAGCAACCTTTATTTTTCTACAAGGAGAGGGGGAGAGATTGGCAATCGGAATGCCAGAGCTGCTGCAGTAGTCTAGATATAGGCAAATGCAAATGTTAGTTCCAAATGACAAAGTCCAGTGGAATTGCTAGATCACTTCGATGGCTGCAGGCTGTAAAGGGTGAAGTAATCCTGTATGGATCCAAGAAGAGAGAAGAGAAGACCAAGTGCCAATCTAAGTGTAGCAATGCAAGCATTTAATATCAATTAAAAGAGTGTTACTCACAAAAGTGCGTTAAAAGCAGGCATCTCAAAGTAATAGAGGATCTAGGCAGTGTTCATCCAGGGGGTCCTTCCGATCTCCTTGCGGAGCTGGCGCTGTGGAGGATGAGCGACGATCTCCTGTTGAGAGGCAGGGGACGTGCTGATCATTCGGCGATGGTAGAGCAGCGTGGGTTCGCAGGTAGGAGGGCTATGACATCACTTCCTGAAGACACAGTGTGAATCAAACGGCGCCAGGTTGAGGAGCATAGCCGAGTGATCAGCACGTCCCCTGCCTCTCAACAGGAGATCGCCGCTCATCCTCCACAGCGCCAGCTCCGCAAGGAGATCGGAAGGACCCACTGGATGAACACTGCCCAGATCCTCTATTACTTTGAGATGCCTGCTTTTAACGCACTTTTGTGAGTAACACTCTTTTAATTGATATTAAATACTTGCATTGCTACACTTAGATTAGCGCTTGGTCTTCTCTTCTCTCTTCTTGGACCTTTATTTTTCTAGTCTTACCTCCACTTTCCTTTCACAGCAATTATGCAGAGGGTTCATGCAGACCAATAGGCACCAGAGTTAAACTCTGTGCGCTCTATAATGTAACAGACCTGGCCAGGCACACCCTCTCCTCCTATGTAATACACATCTATGTGAAGGTTCATGAGCTGAGAGATGTGAGTGTTAATGCCCGCACACACGATACGAAAATTGGAATGAAAATTTCGTCCGACGAACGATCTGCCGATTTTCGGATTGTTAGTATGGTGCTTTCGACAGCCGATTACAAATTTTCGGACAACAAAATGGATGTGCAGGCTATAAAATTTTTATCGTACGTCAACACAGCGTCCGATTTTCATTTATTTAGTACAGTTTTCTTCTGAAAAAAATCGTAAGAGCAAGACTAGGCATGCTCAGAAATGAAAGAACACATAGAAAACAATTCAACACATGACATCACTTCTGAAGTTTAATTCTGTCGTACGAAAATTTTCGTATGAAAAAAACCTCTTCACTTTCCACATCAGACTAGCATGCAACAAAAAATGGACGACAGATCGTTCGATAATCTGATCGTGTGTACGGGGCTTTACTGAGCTCTACCAGCACAGAGCTTTGCACTGCAATGTTAGAACTTTTACCCAAACCATCCGCAAAGCAGAGCATGAGGTGAACCGTCACTTGACCCTTATCACTGTGTTTGTGATCTAAATAGAATGCTTTTACTTCATTTTGTCTACAGGTCTCCTTTTATAAACTTAGCTATAAAATGCTGGAAATTTACAAAGATGGATAAGAGAAAAACAAAAAAAAAATTGTATTCAGCTATTTTTTTCCTCCTCTTGTTTACATTTTCGCAAATGATGTCTTTTCACAGAAAATGTACTTTTCTTGTCGCAATAACACTTTAAGAAATAATTAGCGTTCTGTTAATTTGCTGCTGTGAAGAAAACTGATATGCATGGTGTACAGGGATAAGATACTAAACATGGCAAAACATAATGCCAATAATGTAACCGTCTAGCCAAATCAAGGATAATATGTGCTGTATATTGGTTAAAGGATATGAACGTGTAATGTATTTATTGAGGGGGATCTGTCACATACATATAAGCAGATGACACATGAATAAACATATTGCACACTTGGTTCAGCTACTGCATATAATTTCTTTAGAATGTATACATTTGCACACTGACACGAGGTAATCAATTTCTGGATGAATATACATGTAGCACCCTCCTAGATAGGTGCTAGGAAAAACATAGTCTGCTCCATCTGCTTATCAGGGGAGTCTGATCAGTTGTTAGGCCTGTTGCATGTGTGCAGGGTGTGATTCATCTGGTCTGAAGGAGTGTCCCCACTATATCCAATAGGGGAGCCTGTTGGACAGTGGAGGAAACCCAGCCAGTGACACACAGGCTTTTGTGGCTGTCCCAGTGGGTTGGCACAACAGCAGTGCATCCTGGGATAGGTCATAAAAGCCAAGGGCACATGTGACAGGGCGTCTTTGGGCAGGAAGCCAGGTCCCAGGAGGAGGGTGACGGCTGTCTCTCCTCCTGTCGGCGTGGAAGATGGTCACAGGCGGTCGGCCTAGTGGACCAGAAGTGTGGTGCTGAGCCAGGAGGTCCGGTGGATACTGACAGTGGAGCAAGAGGCAGAGCAACCTGGGGAAAAACAGTGTCCGTCAGTACCAGGGAGCTTGCCGGGGGTCTGCCCAGGACGGGGACCACTCCAGTGAAAGTCAGTGGACAGGAGCTAGCACACACAGCAAGTAAGAAAAGGTGTGTCAAGTTAGGACCCTGAAGGTTTAACACAACAGGATCACATTTACTATCTTCACTTCAGTAGCAGAGTGAAGCAGCGGCCTTGCTGCATTCTACAGATAGATGTCCTCCACATTGTGCATAGTTCTAACTTGGAGTATCCTACTCATCACTTTTCCTTTCCAAGTTCCAATAAAAAACAAAAGAAAAAAACAAATCCCCTGGACTGTTCATTGCCTGAGCCAAGTGTTAAAGTGATACGTTTCTACAGACTATTACTACGGGTAACCCAGGGGAATCCAATCTCAGCAGCTCTCTAGGGGGCAGTGCTACATACAGTAAATACAGTATCTATGGATAGGGCTGATCTGACTTCTAAAACAAAAATAAGGTTTAAAAAAAAAAATGATATCTATCTAAAGATGGATAGATAGATCTAAATATCTAACTATATATACAGTATAAATACTACACATATATATATATATATATATATATATATATATATATATATATATATATATATATATATATATACACCAGTATATATATATATATATATATATATATATATATATATATATATATATATATATGCACACAGTATATTATAATGTTTTTCAGTCTTTTTTTGGGGGGAAATGTAAAATACTGCATGCTAATATTTAATAGAGCAGCAGCTTCCTGTAGACTTTTTAAAGATATGTTGCAAATCACAACAGTCAGATGAGCAACACTACCCCCCTACCCAAGCACATACACAATCATTTAACATAATGTCTATTATAATCTCATTTAGCATTTATAAAATAGTAATAAAATTGACCAAACCTTAAAATAAAGGTGCTTTGTGCACCCTCAGCAAAATCCAAACCAATTTTCATGTTTTGCTCAATTAGAAACTGCGCCACGAAAGAACTGGACAACATAAATTAAACAACTTCATTTGTTAACTTGTATTCGTTCATAAGTTGTTAGATCTTTCTTGTATTTGGGTAAAGGGAGTGCATAATCTTTTAATGTTTTTTTTTTTTTCTAAATTAAATTAAATTCTAAATGTCAAAGAGATCAAGAGATCAGCTGAATTTAAATACGATTATCAATCCATGGCGATGTTATATACATAATTTCCTTATTTCTTTGTAAAGCTTGTAATTATATAAACAAGAGCACTCATATGTGGTCATTTGGTCATCGCCTAAGCTATCCTACCAGCAAGCTATCACTGTGGACAGCCAATCATAAGTGGTAGAAACATTCCCTGCCCTACAGTTGCACATATACAAGGTCATGTATATATATATGTATATTGATAATGTCCTAGTTGGGACGTCCTATTTGGGAAGAAACGCGTCAGACACGCCCGCAAAACGACACGCTGATCTTGGCTTTTCCTAAATCCATGCGCATTCATTGGATTGGATATGTGAGTTGCCATTTTTTTATCTGCTCTTTTAAAAGTCTATTAAAGAAGTATACTATGCCATTGGAGTTTCCTCTTTATTTTGAGGTTTTCGGTATATTAAGTTTGATCATTGATTGGAATCTTTGAATCGCCTGTTGCACTGATTATTGATTGGAAACTGGAGACCGGCTTCCCAGGGTTACCTTTGAAATTCTGTGGCAAATGCGTATTTTGACCTACCTTAATCGGTGGTCAATCGGTTCCGGTAAGCAGACATCCCTTTCATTTTTTTGCACGTGGTGACTTCTTTCCATCTTCATTGATAACATCTCCAGGTGTTGGACTTCTTGGCTATCAACTTCTAAGTTGTATTATTTGCATTTGTGGGACTTTTTTCAAACTGAAATCTCAACATTTGTGTGTATAATTTTTGTTGGCGCTGTACCTTATTATTATCATCTTTTACCATTTGTTTATGTACTGGCAGCCTTGGATGTTCATTATCACCATTTTATTCTATAGTGTGACCAAGCGCGGCTGGTTTTGTATTTACTATATATATATATATATGTATATGGTTGTGGGCCAGGAGATGCCTCCACTGATTTTGATTAGCTGTCCACAGTGACAGCTCTCTGGTGGGACATATATATATATATATATATATATATATATATATATATATATATATATATATATATATATATATATACACACACACACACACATATATATATATATATATATATATATATACACACACACATATATACACACGTATATATACATATATATATATATATACATGCCCTTGTATATGTGCAACTGTTGGGCAGGGAATTTCCGAATCAACCTGAGCTCACCCTTGGTCATAAAAAGGCCCTTCTCCCCATCAACCAGGGCCAGGTGCCTTGGAAGGGGGACGTGGCAGTCTCCCACCTTGCTAGGTACTCTCTCAATGTTGAGGGCAGATGGCCTGGTATGGTTTCTGAAGATGGGGGAGGGGGGGGAACTCATTGACCCTCCCCTTGTTCTTCCTCTTCCTGTGACAACTGCTCTCCTCATTTCCTGTCCTGCTGCCACAAGGATGGGAAGTGGGATAAAATCTCTCTGATGGGGTCACGGACATATCGGAACGTTTCTACTGTGACAAAGGTAGCCTGACCTGTGACTTCAATTTGAGATAAAATAGGAGTATTACAAACTGACATAATGTTATCATAAACTAATTTTGTAGTTTATGTGGGATATAAACTGGGTTTAAAGGCAAAGCTTTTATTTGTGAAAAGTTACATTTACCTTTAGTACAGAAAACGATGATAATAGTATAAGATATACAGCCAGCAATAGGGAGGGTGACACATTGATCAAACAAGGTCTTATAAATCACGCATGTCCTAGTGTTCCCAATGTCTATTAAAAAATGATATGTGGTACACACATCTCCATCAGCCCTCTACCATGCGCTGTATTTCATTTCATGGCGCACATCACTCCTGCAAGTAAACACAGCTGCTTTTTTTTTTCATCAAAGTGTATTAAGGGAGAACTAACCAAGTTCGTCTGCATTGCCTAAACCAATCTGACTCAAAGCAACTCTGGAAAATGCCATTTACTGGATGGAAACGATGTCTGACTATCTGCCATAGGGCTTGCAGTCATCTAGAATTGTCTTTATCCTGGTAGCTTGATGATGCTCCCCAAAAAAAAGCCAGTGGAAACTTTGGACGAATGTTTATGAAATCTATATTGTCAATTACAAAAAAGTGTTTATTTACTACACGAAAATATAACAAGATCTCTACATTTTTTATTAAAGCTTAACTATGGCAATTTTTTGGCAATTGGTTGGAAACCCTTACATATACCCAGTGAAGCGACTGGCCTATGGTGATGCACAGAGATCAAAGAAATCCTCCTACATAAGTTGTACCTGTTTATCTGCAGCTCTCTCTCCTCTACAGCCATTCAAAGTCTTGTATTTATACAGCTTGTCTGAAAATTCAGAAAGCAGGGGGGCGGCGGCTCAAGTTACACTCAGTGAGGAGAGCTGAGAGCCTATTGAAGGGAAGGGAAGGGACACCCCCCACCCCCACCCCCACCACCTTCATACAGCACACTGGAATAGAGCTGAGGCTGTCAATCCCAGGCTGTGTGCTGAAGCTCCCTCCAACTGTCACCTTTTTGCCTGTTGGTGTCAGGAAAACTTGTCAGAAGTGACTCATGCAGATAGCAGAGGAATAAGGCAGCAGACAGAAATGACACTTAGTGCTCTGGATTGAGACAAGTACATGCTATAGAGAGGAATATGCTTTGTTCATATTTCATGTCCAAGGTTTACAACCACTTAACGTAGAGACATTTGCATATATCTTTTCAAGTTCAATGGCTCCTCAACACAGCAATACACGTTCCCTGGAATTCATAAAGACCGGCGCAGCCAGATTTGCAAAAGTGTCTCTCATGCTTTCTAAAAGTGGTGAAAAATGCGCCAAATTCATATACCTGTCTAGAACTTGTATTTGAATTTGGCTCTTTCTGTGCCAATTTTTGGATGCACACCAGACACTTTCACAAAATCTGTCTGAGACAGTTTTTCTCTCTGTGCCAAATGAGAGTTGATTTTAAAAGAGTTGTAAAGGCTGAAGGTTTTTTCTCCTAATTCATTCTCTGCATTAAGATAAAAAGCCTTCTGCGTGTAGCAGTCGCCCCCTAATACTTACATGAGCCTCATTTCTATCCAGCGATGTCCATGAGTCCCTTGGTTGTCCAGGACTCTCCCTGCAGATTGGCTGAGACACAACTACGGCGCCATTGGCTTCTGCTGCTGTCAATCAAAGTCAGTTAGCCAATCAGGAGAGAGAGGGGGCATGGCCGAACGGCAGCTCTGAGCAGCGAAGAGGGACCCGAGAAGTGGAGGATCTGTGCAAAACCATTACACACAGGGGAGGTGTGTATAACATGTTTGTTATTAAAAAAAAAAAAAGCACAAGACTTTGCAATCACTTTAGGTAGCTCCACTTTTACATTTAGCGCATCCAATGCGACTCAATGTAAAAGTGGAGCATTATAGAACTACCTGAATTTGGTGCACGAGTCGATTTCAGAGCCAAAAGTCTTGCAAATGCTTCATGAATTTGGCATGAATACATTAACAAGAGAGATTAACGTCAGCAGCTTTATTGAGTTCCCCCCATTATGTGCATTGCCGCAACGTGAAGGTGCAAACAGCCCCAAATTCTCCATCACTCTATCCAAATCTACAAAAAAAGCTTTACTTTCAGTAATACTTTTAAAGTTGATTTGTCAAAACAAGAAAAACCTGCATGGCAGGATCACTGCATAGTCTTAATAAAAACTGCATTTTTTAAAAAGATTAAGAAGTACATCTGAAATTACATTAACATGTTAAAGTTTATATGAGCTTTTAATGATAATGTTGAGGTCTACTTTAACTGCTTGCCGACCGCATAACTTACGTATACGGCGGCAAGGTGACTCTCTTGTGTCAGATCACATACTAGGTACGTGATCCGGTACTTGCAGATAGGGGGCGTGCTCGCGCACCACTGGTGACAGGGCTCTGCTGTGATTATACACAGTAGATGCCGATTAGTGGGTGCCGACCAATGGATAACCGCCGGTAGCCGCCAATTGTAGGGAAGACACACAGGACAGAGCCCTGCCTATGCAAACAAGGCAGAGCTCTGCCCTGTCAGCAGGGACGTAATGGATTTACTTTCCCCCAAAGCAGGGAGTAAAAACCATTACTTCCCTGAGTAAAAGCACCTCCCACACTGTACAAAAACACTGGCTAGGCACACATTTAAACCTTTGATCACCCTAGATGTTTAATTCCTTCCCAACCAGTGCCATTAGTACAGTGACAGTGCATATTTTTAGCACTGGTTCCCAAAAAGTGTCAAAAGTGTCAGTGTCCAAATGTCTACCAAAATATCACAGTCCCGCTATAAATCACTGATTTCCACCATTACTAGGAAAAAAAATAAATACATAAATAAATAAAAACATAATTAGAATTTCAGTATATATATCCCATAGTTTGTAGACGCTATAACTTTTGCTCAAATCAGTCAATACACGCTTATTGGGATTTATTTTTACCAAAAATATGTAGCAGAATACATACTGGCCTAAATTGATGGAGCATTTTTTTTTTATTTGATTTTTTTTATTTGATGTGTTTTATAGCAGAATGTAAAAAAATTCTGTTTTTTTTTAAATTGTATTTTTAAATTTTTCAAAATAGCGCAAAAAATAAAAACCTCAGAGGTGATCAAATACCACCTAAAGAAAGTTCTATTTGTGGAAAAAAAAAAACATACTTTTTATTTGTGTACAGTGTTGCATGACCGTTACAGTGCATATTGTTAGCACTGATCTCTGTGTTAGTGCCACTGGTTCCCAAAAAGTGTCAGTAAGTGTCCGAATGTCTGCCAACATATCACAGTCCTGCTATAAGTTGCTGATCCCCGCCATTACTAGTGAAAAAAAAAAATACATAAATAAATAAATGAATTAATAAATAATTAAAATTTCAGTATATATCCCATAGTTTGTAGACGCTATAACTTTTGCGCAAATCAGTCAATACACGCTTATTGGGATTTTTGTTTACCAAAAATATGTAGCAGAATACATACTGGCCTAAATTGATGGAGAATTTTTTTTTTTTTTATTTGATTTTTTGTTTGATATGTTTTATAGCAGAAAGTAAAAAATTGTGTGTCTTTTTTTTTAAATGTATTTTTAATTTTTTTAAAATAGTGCAAAAAATAAAAACCTCAGAGGTGATCAAATACCACCTAAAGAAAGCTCTATTTGTGGGGAAAAAAAGGACATACCTTTTATTTGTGTACAGCATTGCATGACCATTACAGTGACAGTGTATATTGTTAGCACTGATCTCTGTGTTAGTGCCACTGGTTCCCAAAAAGTGTCAGTAAGTTTCTGAATGTCTGCCAAATTATCACAGTCCTGCTATAAGTTGCTGATCCCTGCCATTATTAGTAAAAAAAATAATAATAAATAAATAAATTAATAAATAATTAAAATTTCATTACATATCCCATAGTTTGCAGACGCTATACCTTTTGTGCAAACCAATCAATATACGCTTATTAGGATTTATTTTTACCAAAAATATGTAGCAGAATTAATACTGGCCTAAATTGATGGAGAATTATTTATTTTTTTTATTTGATTTTTTGTTTGATGTGTTTTATAGCAGAAAGTAAAAAAATGTGTTTTTTTTTAATTATATTTTTACATTTTTCAAAATAGAAAAATTAAAACCCCAGAGGTGATCAAATACCACCTAAAGAAAGCTATATTTGTGGGGAAAAAAAGGACATACCTTTTATTTGTGTACAGCGTTGCATGACCGCGCAAATGTCAGTTAAAATAACACAGTGCTGTATGGCAAAAAATGGCCTGGTCATAAAGGGGTAAATCTTCAAGTGGTTAAAAAATGAAGGAAGCTTCATTGGGTTCAGTAACATTTAATACATAAAGGGAACATTGGCTTTGCTGGGTAAAGACCCAGCTTCTCATGGAGTAATTCACACTCCTCGCGCTTCCTTTTTGGGTTCAATAACATTTAATACATAAAGGGAACATTAGCTTTGTTGGGTAAAGACCCAGCTTCTCGTGGAGTAACTCATACAGGGCTGGCCTTAGGTGTTCAGGTGCCCTGTGCGAGCTAATCCTGTGGCGCCCCCCCCCCCCCCCGCACCTTTTCTTGCACTTTTTTGCACTTTATTTGACTTTTCTTTTTTATGATCACTAATAACTTAGCCCCCCCTTACATAGCCCCTGTTATATCAAATACCCCTTTACATTAGAGATCCCCACAGAGCCCCCCCCCCTTACATCAAAGACCCCCTTACATTAGAGAGCCCCCCCTTACATCAGAGACTCCCCACACAGAGCCGCCCTTACATCAGAGACCCCCACACTGAACCTCCAGGCCACAGTCGCCGCTTACCTCCCGCTGTGTGGCCTGATCATCTGCGAGCTGTGATGGCTGCACGGCGCCCCTGTTGCCCATGGCGCCCTGTGTGGCCACACAGCTCGCACACCCCAAAGGCCGGCCCTGAACTCACACCCAATGAAATTGCCCAACTATCTCTCGATTTGTATTTAAATTTTGTTTTTAAATGGAATGGCCATATTGTTTTACTTCTATTTCTGGGAAGCTTCCCCAAAAGTTCTTTAACAAAAAAAAAAAAAAAAACTTGTTGAAGTCTTCTCACCTGCTGTAAAACAAGTTTAACCTTCACTTTCTATGGTGCACACCTATATTTTACGCTCCTAATAAATGTTTGTTGTTGATTTTAGTTTCTTTTCCCCAACTTAAACGTTCTCTGGAGTCCCGAAACTGCCTGCAGTAATCCGAGCACCAAATTCCTGATATAAATTTTCATTGGGTTCCAGAGTTATAGTATGGCGTCTAATTCCCAATCCTCAGTGCCATATAATCGCTCTCAGCTCTGTGTTATATATGTGCCTCCTGGGCTTCAAGGAATTGTCAGTAAGAGGTATGCCATGCATATTTATGGCCGGGACATCTCCTTACCAGATTGCAAGGTGTTCTTTATGTTCTAGAGCCGGTCTTGCTCAGTCGATAACTACGCGGATATTTATCCTCGCTCTTCCTTTTTAATGAGTGACTTCCCAGGTTGAATATTAAGGGAAGACACGGGAAGGTGCGATATAAATTGTGTTCTAAAAACAGTATGCTCGGAGGTAAACTTTAGCGCGGTTTTACTGAGTACACAGGTTGAATCATTACTGACGTTTACACAAAAATTGCTTTTGATGTGACTTTCACATATTTGTCGGCATGCTGTCTCATATTGTCATTATCTTAGTTCCTATGATACATTGTTGTCCATTCTGTATAAGCAGTATTCCTGTTGAAGAACGACTGAGCCTCAAGTAATACAGAAAGCAATGCAGAAAGTCTGTTACTTAGCTTGGTCATCTGACTTGAAATGTAAACCCCAGTTAAAACTTACAGTGGAACTTAACTTAAAAGTGAAGGATCTACTCATCCTCCTGTCACCCCCCCCCGCCTCCCCCTCCTGCTCCGGGAAACAGGTCCCTTTTTCTGACCGGTACCGGCTCCAACTTCTGGATCTCTAGGCAAGAATTGCAGAAGTTCAGTCTGCCCTCCTATGCCTCACTGTGCCAGCAGGCAGAGTAATGTACGGGGGCCATATACATGTAGGCACACACATGCATGTGTATTTGAGCTTTGGGGTGCAGACCCTAATGCAATAGGCTGTGCACACCTATGCCTCCTATCACCTACCTGGTAGCAGAGCCTGATATGATGAGGAAGGCTTCTCTTACACCTATGACTCAGGGCCCCTGATAGTGTAGACAGGAGGCGTACGAGTACAGAGTGGCACAAGTGCCTGTAAATCTTACTAGAAGCCGGGCAGGTGTCCACCAGATGGCTTCAGCAAGCAGGTAAGTAGGAAGACAGCAGGAGCTGGTGACAGCAGGCAGAGTAGCAAAGTCAGACTGGCCGGGTCATACACAGATGGGATGGATCGGGTACAGGGTATAGACAGGAACGTGGTAAGGAGACAGGCCGGATCTGGAATGGATCAGTGGAATAGGAGCCAAAGGAGCAGGCAGAAGAAGAAGTCAGGGGTCAAGCCGAGGTCGATGCAGGTGGAGTTCAGAGGATGGTCAAGATGTGCCGAGTCAGCAACTGGAAGCAGGTAGCAGGTTCATAGGATCACAGATACACAGAAGGCTGAAGACAAAGCAGCACTAATTTTGAGTACTGGCTGAGTTTAAATAGCCTGTTTGGCGCCAGCATCTGTCACAGGTGTGCGCAAGCGCGCGACGGCACGTGTGTGCGAGCGACTTTGCGCATGCGCATACTTACTAGCCAGTGCTAAATTCTTATGTGCACGAAAGGGAATATGTTTTAGCTTATGCCAAAAGGTTCGTTAGAGGAACTATCTAGTTTGCTGGTATGTACATCCTGACACTTCCCTTCCCACCCACGACCTCCTGGGACATGTCACATATCCTAGGAGGCCGCGGTACCAGTGTGAAAGCGCAACATGTCTGCAGGAAGTCCCACCTGGCTTCCCACAGCCAAGATGGCAGCGCCAGGAATCCTAATACCAGTGAAGAACTTACTTGGGTGAAGACAGAGCTGAACTCCTGGGCTGGTACGTGAGTGTTTATTAAACAATATGTTATCCAAATATTTCATATTTCTAAAATGTGGCTGCTGTACTATCCTGTTCTCTTTTTATTGCTTCCTTTGTGTTAACTACCTGGTGTTCCTGCAAGTTCCTATTAAAAACTGACCATACTGTTCATAAGAGCATAGCAAGTTCAGTTTTATGACTGTGCTGGGAACTCAGCCTGGACCCCTTAAATGATTAGACTTGTGCAGACACCCCCACCCCGCACAGCCATTCACTGGGAAAGCCAGTGTGCTGCTGTTTCTCCTCCCCTAGCTCTGAAGGAAGCCTAAGCTTTTTACAGAATGAATGTATATTGTTGCTTCCTAGTAATGCATTATTTGAGATTTAATAGAGAACAGTAAAGCATTATCATTTTCTCATACTTTTAAAATATTAATATTATGTGCCAAGTAGTTTATGTTGTATCTTAGGTAGGTCAACCTGATATGTTGCATGTTGGCCTTATAAAAAAAAGAATATTGTAAAAGTGGAATTGTAAATGTAAAGTCGCATTGTGGGGACATGTCTTATATATATGTAAGGTATCTTCATTTTAGTTGGGCCCAAGGGCAGTGTTTCTCAACCTTTTTTCAGTCAAGGCACCCTTTAGCGCCGGTTCACATTACCGCGACGAGTCCGAGGTCGCGGTGTGAGCAGCGCGCCGCGACCTCGGAGCGGCCGCCACGGACTTCATAACATTGAAGTCTATGGCGGTCGCCTCCTGGTCGCCCCAATGAAGCTCCGGACCCTTTTTCTAGGTCGGAGCGACATGTGTCGCTCCTATTAGAACGGGTCCGCAGCTTCCCTATGGGAGGCGACCTGCGGCGACCTGTGAGGCGACCAGGTCGCCTCACAGGTCGCCCTAGTGTGAACCGAGCCTAAAAGTTAAAGCGGTTGTATTCTCATAAAAAAACAAAAGAACAAACCCTGCAGGACCAAGGCATAATGAGCTAGTATGCATCGCATACTAGCTCATTATGAAATACTTACCTTAGAACGAAGCCCCGGCACGGTGGACCTTCAGAGCGCATGCGCCGCAGACGTCAGCGGCTGCATGCAGGTTGAATATCTCCTAAACTGTCCAGGTTTACCTATAATAAGACTTACCTGTAGGTAAAAGTGAAATAGCGGAGAATACTTCCGCTTTAAGGACAATCTCAATTATGGACAGTCTTGAGGCACCCCATTCTAAAATGTAAACATTAATCTGATAGTTTTACATAATGCAACACCCACACACATACAGTAGGACACCCAATGTTAGAGGTGATTTATTCTTCCAAAGCAAATACACTTTTGCACACTGGTACTGACTAGTATTCCAATGTTTCTCTCCTCTCTCATTTTCTCTCCATCAGTCAGCTAATGTAACCCCAGTGCTGATTGAGAGGGGCAGAGTCGGGTCACACAAGGATGCCGTTTAGGTGACCGACATCCCCCTTACCAACTGATGACATCATTGGTTGTTAGGATGAATAATGAAAACCTGTGGCTTTGTGTAACTAGAAGGCAGGCTTGGCCATACTGTCCTAGGTGCAAAAGAGACCATGGGGACATGATCCATCTGCTATGGAGGTGTCCAAAACTCCACCTGTACTGAGGCCAAATCATAAATACATTAAACATGGTATTTAAAGTAAAAATCTCAATAGACCCTAATGTTGTCTACTGAACATCCCAGAAGGTGTTATAGAGGAGGAGCACCCCAGGACAGTTGTCGGAAGGGCCCTTTTCCATGCCCGGAGGTTCATTCTAGTAATGTGGAAACCCACTGATCCCCCCCCCCCCCCACATAAATCATGGGTGGCAGCCATGGAAAATGCACTAATTTTAGAACGTCATATCTACACAAGACGTGGCTGTCAGGGTAAATTTGAAAAGCTGTGGGACCTATGGTTGGATATCCCTGGACTTAGTCCACCGAAACTCGTACTTCAAAGATTGTTGGTATGCCTGAATAAACCATAGAAAATGAAGATATGTCTTTACAGTTGCATAACAATAGCTGCACTTCTTGTTGGTTGGGTTGAACTACAATAGTAAAATTTCTGATATATATATGTAATGGTCTGACTGTATATAGATACCAATATTTGTATGACTTCTATGCCCACAAATGCACCCCCCCCCCCAAAAAAAGGGAGGATTGCCATTGTACTGTGACTGTAGAATAATATAATGTTACATTAAGGGTTTTAAACAATTAAACATTTTCCTGATTTAAAAAGATTAAAAAAAGAAGGCAGGCTTGACCCACCCACTGGATTGTATACGATTTCTGGGCAATTTTTAGGCATTTTTCCAAGGCACCCCCAAAGAAAACTCAAGGCACCCTGGCTGAAAAAGGTTTCCCTAGGGAGCCTCAGTTTTTATACTATTGGAATGTTATGTATGAAGTCTTTTATGGTGCTTTATTTCCAGTCTACTCCCATTGTATGCCGGATGAAAACTCTTATAAAGTTTATTGTTTTGAAACAAAAGTGTATCTAAAGTCAAAATGTTTCCTTAGCTTTAGATACAACAGCAGGTTAAGAGGAGCTCTGTCATTAGAACAACTGTCCCCATTCAGGGGCGGTCCGTCCATTGGGGGAGCAGGGGCGCCGCCCCCCTATACATGCGTCCGGCCCCCTAATCTGCATGCAGGGCGCCGGACACATGGATTCCAATGGAGTTTTTTTTTTTTTTTAAGCACGTGATTAGAACCAGAGGCTTTAATAGGCTTCAAAAAGGGTGATTTTGGGGCTTTTATAATACAGTTACATTCTAAAATACAATATTAAAAAATAAATAAAATTATAGATGAATATTTATAATATTCTTGTATAAAATTCCGCACCATTAAAAAAATTATAAAATCCTAAAAATAATACTAAAAAATGCTAAATAATGCTAAATAATAATAAAAAATTAAATAAATAGCAACTGCACAAAAATGTAAAGGTCACATTACAAAAAAAAAAAAATCTTTAACGTGAATGTTTCAAATGTAACTCAAAATATCTGCTCACTGAGAACTATTGCTTCCTCTGAACAGCAATAAATTTCAAATGACGTGTATGGCAGATTTATACATTACATCCTATTTTTGGCAAAACACTGTAAATAAATTCTACTCATCAGAATGGAACAAAGTTTCTTCATTCAACTTGTTCTTTTCACCTTGTGAGGCAAAAGTGAAGGGGGGGGGGGGGGGGAGTTTGATGTTTTCAGGATGAGAAATTATCTGCTCTGGTTAACGTAACCCTTCACTTTTTATACTTCCTCAGTGAATTTGCACAGGTCACTGATTGACTTGACACAAATTTCACATATAGTCTAAATAGCCCCTGGAGAGCACTCACCGGTCTATTAGTGCATTAGGAGCCTTAGCTGAGAGCGGGGCGACCATCACACTTTATAGCTCACCGAAAATGAGCCACCTACCGGGGGACAATTAGATAATTTGTGTCATTTCTTTCCTTAGAGGGTCACAACCAGCCTAATCCTTACTGAGACATCACTCTGCTATTAGTGAGCAGTAAAAATTAACGAGTTTTAGGCCCTGGTGGGTAGCGGATGTGGCTTAAACATGCCAGAGAGAAATCCACAGCTGCTGTAGGGTAGCCTAGGCTGCCAAACGTGCTTAAAATAGAACTCCGGTAAAAATAAAGTGAGTAAACTTTTAAAAAATATCATGTGTGGATAGCTACATGCACCATTATATAGTTAATCCATATCTAAACTGCAAACTTTTTTTTTTTGTTGGATGGAGTAGGGAATGGTTGAATCTACTGTGGATCTTT
Source organism: Pelophylax lessonae (assembly GCF_965119305.1). NCBI lineage: Eukaryota > Metazoa > Chordata > Amphibia > Anura > Ranidae > Pelophylax > Pelophylax lessonae. The sequence continues at coordinate 830,596,148 of NC_138768.1, forward strand.
TTTTTTTGCCATTGAGATTTCCCTACTTTTTTCTTTAGCTACAACAGGAAGTATGCCGAAATCTGTCCAAAATAAAAAAAATAAAATGTCTTAGTTGTCATCCCAATGCCACAAAAAGTGTAAATTTTTGTTTTGGTGACAATTGGAGATTTTGGATTTTTCTTCACTTTCAGTACTGGTGACTCCTTTGACTAAGACCCCGTTCACATTAGAGCGATCCGACTTGCTGGGGCGACCTCACAAGTGCGGAGCAAGTACGCCTCGAAGCGGTCGGCACGGACTTCATAACATTGAAGTCTATGCAGGTCGCTCCGGGTCGCCCCAAAGAAGCTCCGGACCCTTTTTCTAAGTCGGAGCGACTTGTGTCACTCCTATTAGAACGGGTCCACAGCTTCTCTATGGCAGGCGACCTACGGTGACCTGTCAGGCGACCAGGTCACCTGACAGGTCGCCCCAGTGTGAACCGGCTCTTAGACATGTGCAGAATGGAAAAATGTGTTTTGTTTCCTTTCAGATACATTCAGTATGTTACTCATTTTTTTTTTTTTATTTGTTTCAGAATTGTTTAGTTTAGTTTTGTTTAATTGTTTTTTCTTTATTAACCACTTACTCACTGGGCACCTAAACCACCCTTCCGAACCAGACCAGTTTTCAGCTTTCAAAGCTCTCACATTTTGAATGACAATTACTCAGTATTGCAATACTGTACCCATATGCAATTTTCATTCTTTTTTTACCATGCAAATAGAGCTTTCTTTTGGTGGTATTTAATCATCATTGAGTCTTTTATTTTTTGTGCTATAAATAAAAAAAGACTGAAAATTTTGTACAATTTGCATTTTGTAAAAAAAATGCATTTTTTTAAATTTTGCTTTTAAAATTTAGCAAATTTATTAATGTTTCTTCATAAATTTTGGCCAAAAGATATACTGCTACATATCTTTGGTAAAAAAACAAAAATAAATAAGTATATATCTTTGTGAAGGTTATAGAGTCTACAAGCTATGGTGCCAATCATTGAAAATTTATTGTACTGGCGGCCTATCTAATTTCTTAAGACACCAACAAGCCAGGAAAGTGCAAATACCCCCCAAATTACCCCTTTTTGAAAAGTAGACATTCCAAGGTATTTAGTAAGAGACATGGTGAGTTTATTGAAGCTGTAATTTCTTCCCACAATTCTTTGCAAAATTAAGATTTTTTTTCACAAAATTGTCATATTACCAAGTTATTTCTCACACACAGTATAGGCATACTTGCAACTACACCCCAAAATAGATTCTGCTATTCCATTGCGATACCACATGTGTGAGACTTTTGCACAGTCTGACCACATACAGAGTCCCAACATCCAAGTAGCACCTCCACGCGTTCTAGGAGCATAAATTACACATATAATTTCCTGACAACCTATTACAATTTTGAAGGCCTTGGAGTACCAGGACAATGAAACCACCAACAAAATGACCCCATTTTGGAAAGAAAACACCCCAGCACATAATCTAGGAGGTATAATGAGCCTTTTGAAAATGTCATTTTTTTCCACAAGTTTTTGGAAAATGTGGAAAGAAAAACCTTTTACACAATGTTGTCCATTTATAAGATATTTCTAACATATAATATGTACACAGCAAAAATGACACCCCAAAATACATTCTGCTACTCCTGAGTATGGTGGCCCAACATGCAGGGATCACCATCATTTCCTGACTGCCCATTACACTTTTGTGAAGCACTGTAGCGCACTGATAAGCACTGTAGTGGCACTGATGCGGCACTGATGAGCACTGATGTGGCATGGATGTGGCACAGATGAGCACTGATGTGGCATAAATGTGGCATGGATGAGCACTGACGTGGCATGGATGTGGCACGGATGAGCACTAACATGGCATGGATGAGCACTGACGTGGCATGGATGTGGCATGGATGAGCACTGATGTAGCATTGATGTGACACGAATGAGCACTGATGTGGCATGGATGTTGCATGAATGTGGCACTGATGAGCACTGGCACGGTATGAATGAGCACTGATGTGACATGGATGGGCATGATTAAGGCATAGATGGGCATGAATGAGGCATGGAGAGAGGCAGGTGTCAGCGGTGCTGTAGTCTTTCTCCACTCCTCGCACGCTGTACCGATCGCTGTGTACATCGTGCAAGGAGAGGAGAAAACTGAATCGAGCATGTGCCGGTTTGTTGACAACTGATTGCTCCATCAAGTAGTTTATTTATTAACAAATTAATAATTTTCAGAATGGTTCGAAATTGTATAGGTCAAAAAATGTTCGACAAATTAGAATTTATTGTGAAGAATACCTGGTTGTTAAGGAGCCACAGCGTCCTTAAGAACTGATGACTCAGCAGCTGTCAGCGGGCTTCCCCACTGACAGCTGAAATGTAAACAAAAGAATGTTGGCAATGAAAAATGCAGACGAAAGAAAAAAAAAACAGTGCGGGGTCCTCCACCAAATGTACCAGTTCCGGTGGCAACTATCCTAGATCTATTTTCAAGAGAGGCTTCCCGTTATTTTGGAGAAATTTCCTCTCACTTCCTGTTGTGTCTTCAAAAAAAAAAGTAACAGATATCTTTCCTATGGATGGGACACAGACAACAATGAAAAATAATAAATAAAAAATAAATAAAAAATAACAGGACCCTTAATTAATCCCCTACTACATTTTTTACAAGACAAAATAAATTGTGAGAAACTCATCAATTGCATACATTCTTTTTGTTTTTGCTGCTGTCCTCTATGCACTCCTGTAGAGATAACTGTAAGCATCTACAGATGGACAACATGACTTCCAGCAAAATATGTATACTGGATATTGAACACAACAGATACCCTGCACAAGCATAAGGCCACACAATAGGCAATACACATTAATTACACAAATAATTATCCCATTGGTCTGCCTCAGAATATCAAAAGTGTCAAAACTTGGCAGATCATAAAATAACTGTAATATGAAAATGTGATAGATATGAGCTGGGCCTATTGAGCTCTGTAATCTTTTTTTTTTTTTTTTCCTTTTTTTGTTTTTTGTCAAAGCAAGTGAGAGCAACCTGGAAAACACTGAAAATAACCTAAAGCTCTTGTCAAGGTCTTACCTTGCCTTCCTGTCTGAAGCCATCTTGAACATGTGCTGACTGCTGTCTTTTATAGACTCTGATTGCATCATCACTTCCTGCTGCTTCCTGGGCGTCGCTTAGTGATGAGGTTGCACACAGAATATATATACCTCCTGTTGGCTTGCAGTCCTTTGCTCGTGTGTTTGTGCTTCTAGGTGCATCTCTGCTGGCTATCTTCTGGTTGCCATGTTCCTCCATGTATGACCTGGCTTTGACTGACAACCATCTTGGCTCTCAATTTTCCTTTTGGCTGACAACCTTCCTGACTCTCGATTCCCATTGGCTTACGACTTTCTTTGACTACGGTTCAGTCTACTCCTATCAGTTCCTCCGCTCCCAGATCCGAACTCGCTCACCTCATGATGGGGCGACCCTGAGGTGAGCGACCTGGAGCCAACAAGCAGCAAAGTCCATCTCCATCATCAGGAACTCCTGCTGCTTCCTGGGCGTTGCTTAGTGATGAGGTTGCACACAGGATATATATATATATATATATATATATATATATATATATATATATACCACCTGTTTGCTTGCAGTTCTTTGCTCGTGTGTTTGTGCTTCTAGGTGCATCTCTGCTGGCTATCTTCTGGTTGCCATGTTCCTCCGTGTATGACCTGCCTTTGGCTGACGACCTTCTTGGCTCTCGATTCCCATTGGCTTATGACTTTCTTTGACTACGGTTCTGTCTATTCCTATCAGTTCCTCCGCTCCCGGTTTCGAACTCGCTCACCTCATGGTGGGGCGACCCTGAGGTGAGCGACCTAGTGCCAACAAGCAGCGAAGTCCATCTCCACCATCAGGAACTCTGGTGAATACCGGTTGGCGCCTAGACTCCACACCTCAGGTTAGCCCGCATCTTCCACCAGAGTGACCACACTGTACGCTAGGCTCAGCTACGGGAGGCATGACAGCTCTACCCACTGGCTCCATATCAAAATGCAAAGTTTTCCTATATAAGAAAAATATTACTGTTAACACACACATAAAAAAAAAAAAAATATATATTATACAGTATAATACAATTATCCTATTGATACTTGGTGCTGGTCAATGAAAGCGTAACACAATGACAATAACACAAAAAAAAATATTGTTTACAGGAACATACATGCATGAAAAATGTTGATTACAAAATTACATTACAAAACAAATAAAAAACTGAACAATCTAAACACATTTTTTTTTTTATATATATATTTTTTTTATTGAAAATTTCAGAACATACAAACAGCAGTTGCAATAATAATCAACATGCCCAGTACTAGGGCTGAGATTACAAACTAAACATGTATAAATGCAAATTGAGTAGTATAGTCGTACATTTACAAATAGGGGATAGTTGTCTCGGATGGTACGGGATGCGAAAACCATTGTTATGTTTGGATGACTCTATATGTGGCTTAATCAATAAAATAGGGTCAATAATTATGGCGGGTTTATAAAGTATGTAAAGGAGTCTCTCTCGGCTAGAGTTTGTGGCTATACTGGCTTGGTCTTTACAGGTGGTTGGGGGGGGGGGGGGGCAATGTTTGAGTCAAGGATGCCTTGAGGTACCATTCAGAGTACTGGAAAGTGGCCATTAAAGTGGATATTTCTGTTGGTGAGAATGCAAATGCAACGTAAGCTTGCCACCTTTTAAAAAAAGTTTTTATGGCCGTGGGGTTGGATGTCAGAGCTTCTGTGATTAGTTTTTCCTTGTAAAGGAGGTTTGTAAGGTTTGTTCGTTAACAGATGGACTAAACACATTTTAATGCAAGAAAATATATAAAATACAAAAAAGTTACCCTTTGTTTTAAGCTTGCTTCAAGCACCATACAATTCCTTGAGCTCTTCTGGGTCCCTTTAATCTGGCAAACTGTGTCTACTCCCCAAAATATAATCCCTTGTTATACAACACAAATCTTCAATAAGTCCCACAATTCTTGGGTCATTCCCAGATACAGGATTTATTAACATATAAAAAAAAAATTATTTTGATGGCTGTTCTGATTATGCAAAAAATAGAAACACTTTTTCTGTAGAGAAGAGGAAGGTTAGAGCCCCGGTCAGATCTTTTCTCCTAACTGTACAGAAAGCAGAACATCAAGAGTCCAAAGTAATATTTTATTTAACAATCAATAAGAAATCCATCACATTTTGGGGATTTAGACTTCCTTCATCAGGGCTTGTGTATTGTATAAACACAAATATTGCTGAACTTCACACTGCACAAAACTGTAAGTGGCTGTAATTCAGGCTGTATTATATAAAGTTTGTTTCTATTCATCTGAATCCAGCCATATTTGTGAATATACGATGCACAGGCCCTGATGAAGGGGGCGGATTTGAACCCCTGAAATGTGTTGACTTTTTTTTCATTGATTATTTAATAATATACTGCTTTCTGTTCTGACCATTGGTATAGTGATCCTTCAGCTTACTGTACAATTAGACATTTCTTGAGATCTCCACTCCTTTAGATGTGTATTGTGAGCAACTTAGCCAAAGCAAGTTAGTTTGATTAATGAGAGGGTCCTTCATAACACTGGACAGTCTACAGTGGATAAGAGAAGATCTAACACTTAGATTTTTATCTATGTTTCTCTGTTGTAGATTTTGGTCCCAGGCTGGAAGAGGGGGAAAGGCCCTATTCCCACTTGCGAATGTGACCATCACTGATTGATTATATGGGAGAACCCAAGTAGGGTTTCCAGTGATTATATGCAGGAGGCAGCCCCATTGCAATCAATGAAAGGCTGATAACTTCAGCTGCTAATTACAGCCATCACTCATGGAGCAATTACCTGCGAGTGATCAACCCGCTGGTAATCACTCCATGAGCGATTACCTGCGACCAGCCACAATTTCTGTTCCAAATCAGCTCCAGTGTTATAGTAGATTCAAATTCTGCTGAACATCATAGAGTGAAACAAGTGCATTTCCTGGGTAATTACAATACAATTTCAGTTCTTTCTTTTGTTAATTACTGTTATGTAGTCAGTGAGCCCATATGGATTTTCCTGCTATAGAGAGCTTCATTTGACTGTAGAAATAAATACATTTTCTCTCCCTTTATATGTCCACTGCTGATCAGTCACATGAGCAATTTGCATGTGAACGGCCACAATTAGCTGCAGCACCTGTCAGCCTCCATCTATTAGCTAGGAACCCCCATTGGCGTTCTCGCATGTAATTTGTGATGAACCCATTTGCAAGTATAAATTGGGCATTTACCTCACTTACAGACTGATGAATTTCTTATCTCCTTGACAGATAGGCTGCTTTGGATAATTCACCTTTCTCATTCAGGGTTCCATGGGGCCCTGGGGTTCCTCAAGAGCTTACTAGGGGTTCCTTGAGCAATCAGCAATTTCTGACTCTCAGTTGAGTAGCTACCGACACCAGTTCTCTATTTAGCTATCTATAAAGTGGGATTCTTCCTACTAACCCTTAATGTAAGGAGCATTCTTCCTTCTGACCATCACAATAATATACCTTGAGCTGTAGATAGAGTAATTATCAGCTGGGGTTCCCTGAGACCAGAAAGGTATTTCAAGGATTCCTCCATGTTAAAAAGGTTGATCTACTGGAACCAGAGGCAGCAATAAAAACCTCACAAGGGCTCCAATGGTTTACTACTTGAACTAGAAATTAAAAGTTTTGGTTGCCCAAACAATTTAAACATTTTATTTATTTTTCTTCATATTTACCGTAAGAGCATTAGAAGGCTGGACATTTCACTAAAGCTCTTCTGACAGAATGAATAAATGAGTAGCACATTTCATTGTGTTATGTTATGTGATATCATACACTGATTTCTAGAAAGTCCACAGGGGAATGGAATAAAAGATTAGTGACTTAATCCTCACGTTATTACGCCAAAAAGAGAGGAAAGGTCTCAGCGTGTAGAGAAATGGAAAACAGCCTGTATGAAGGGAGAGAGGTAATTAATTTCAACAGTCAAATGAAGCTCTCTTGATAGTTAAAGATAAGATTTGTATATCAGCAAAATCCATATGCGCTCGCTGACTACATAACGGTGATTAACAAAAGAAAGAACTGAAATTTTATTGTAATTACCCAGGAAATGCACCTGTTTCGCACTACGATGTTCAGCAGAATTTTAATCTATTATCACAGTGGAGCTCATTTAGAAGAGAAATAGCGGCTCTGCCCACAGAATCCGAACGGAAACTTGATTGTTTCCTTACTTGCCATAGAAAAATGAACTGGAATTTTACAAGTCTTGAGTTTTATTTTAAAATTTTGAGGAAAAAGGGAAGCCATTGTTAAACTATATGGTCAACCGTTTGTGGACACCTGATCATCAGGTCTATATAACCTCGTTGGGTATTTCATTCCAAAACCATGGGCATTAATACATTGTTGGCACCCATTTAGGGTGTAGCATTTGTAGCAGTCTTAACTCCTCTGGAAAGGTTTCAAAAATATTTTGGAATGTGTGAGGTGGGGGGGTGGATTTATGCCCAGTTAAAGATCATATGTGGGGTCAGGTGTTGATGGTTGGGAAGACCTGGCTCCCAAATGAAATTCTGATTCATTCCAAAGGCGTCCAGTGGCCTTGAAGTCAGAGCCCTGTACAGACCACTCATATTTTAACCAAACACATCAAATGATATCTTTATGGGAAAGGCTTTGTGCACAGGAGCACAGTCATGCTGGAACAGAAAAGTTCAAACTGTAGCAACAATGTTAGACGTGTACAGTTGTTTACAGGGTTGTAGGTAATCTTTTGGGGGGTTCACTTCAAAGGTTATATAGCAACAGTGCAAATGTGTGCCCTGCTTACACCACAATCTCAATAAGAAGGATACATCCAACTTCTTCACAACCCTTTGTCACTCACAAACCCCAGTCATTCACAGGCTAAATAGCAAGGTCCCTTCTGTGAAAGATTGCTACCCAACACACTGCCTGCACCCAGATTCCCTATAAGCTCTACTGCACTCCAAGCCTCGGTCCTAGTCCCGGTAACTCACCCTTCACATCAGCACTTCTACATTGCAGACCTAGCTGTAGGCCAGCAGTGAACCCTGCACACCAAGCCTTGGCTCCAGTCCCAGTAACTCACCAGGCACATCAGCACATCTACATTGCAGACCTCACTTTCAATGCTGACAATGAATGCTAATAGGCATATAAACACCACCCAGGAATTCCATCATATCTTTTGATTAGCTGATCTTTCCCCCACACTGCACTGAATGTAGATTCCCCATAAGCTCTACTGCACTCCAAGCCTCGGTCCTAGTCTCGGTAACTCACCCTTCACATCAGCACTTCTGCATTGCAGACCTAGCTGTAGGCCAGCAGTGAACCCTGCACACCAAGCCTTGGCTTCAGTCCCAGTAACTCACCAGGCACATCAGCACATCTACATTGCAGACCTCACTTTCAATGCTGACAATGAATGCTAATAGGCATCTAAACACCACCCAGGAATCCCACCATATCTTTTGATTAGCTGGTCTTTCCCCCACACTGCACTGAATGAGCAAGGAAGCAACCTGCCAGTATTAATGCTAGTGCCTAGATGCTATGTCATAGCTTATCAAAAGGTTATTGAATGCTGTAGCATTAACAGTACTCTTCAATAGAAACACTACTTTTGGTACGGTGCAGTGCAATTTCAGCATATTCACATAAATGGGCGGAATACACACTGTGCTCAAATTGCAGAGGGATTCCTGGTGTGAACTGTTCCATCCCTAGTGTTTATCCTACTTTTAGATTTAGATATAGAGTTGGAGGGGAATCCTACCTATAGAGAGTTAGTCTTGAGTACAAGCACATACTCAGAAGTCCATAGGAATAAATGGGCCTGGCAAAGAGTATTTTGACAAGTGACTGTGCGGTCTACAGAGCATTAGCTTGCTGAGCCAGGGACAGATGACTGGATAACTTGGTGGTAGAACTAGAGGAGGGGGTAAATATTGTTTATATGTAACTGTACCAAAGTTGCAGCTACACTTTAATGTATTAGTGAATATATAAACTGTGTAAATACCAAAGTGAAACTCAAAATATATGCCACACAACCGATATTGTATATAAAGGTGATGGCAAAAAACAATAAGTGCAATACAATGGATATATATTAGACTTGTAGTGTTTCCATTGAATTCAATTGAATTTAAAACCAAATGGATGTCTGTACAGAAAAGCATCTAAAGTGAGAGGGGTGGTGTGGGGGTGAGAGGTTTAGGAATGTTAGCATGGTTTATGTTACACACTGTAGTGCTCACTCCTGTAAGGGGAGCTGATTTGCCACAGGTTCCTCTCCTAAATTAGTGCAGTGGCAAACAGTCACTCTTTCTGGCTCAATGAACAGTCTAGGAGTTGCTTTTTCTGAAATGTATTTCTGATTAAACGTTGATAGGGCATAGGGATCTGTGGGATACTAGATTAACTCAGATCAGCAATGAGAGGACACTCTCCTCTTCCCTTCCCCTATTCCTTAGGACAGTCCCATTTAGTAATGGTCTGGAAATCACACTGCACTGAGACACTGTCAGACATATCCCAGGCCAGGCAAGTACTAGTACTGACACACAAGGGATGGCAGCAGCAACTCAATCAAAAAGATCAAAAATGTATTGGAATTGATTAGTCTCCTTGATACTGCACTAATGTCTGTACTCACAATGTCCCTGTATACTTGGATTCAACCTTCCAATATCAGACTGACATTTTCCTAGTGAACTCTCCAGACAGAATTTTCAGTGAAATGCTTAACTTCAGAGATTCTCTGCAAACAGCCCCCCTCCCCCAGCTTTAGGATAGCTAGGACCTCGATGGACACAGGTTGAGTTTTAGCCAGGCTGCTTGGAAGAGCAGCAGCCTTTCAGGCTGGAAACTTTTCCTCTTGGACAAAAGAACCCTTGCTGCCCAAGCTCCTGGCAAATTATGCACTCCCCAGCCACCTTCTGGGCATCCTCCCCAGGGATTAGCTGAAACCACATAAATATTCAGGCTGTGGATCTGCCTCTTCCAAAGCACTACAATCTAGAATCCACCAAATAGGTGGGCTAAGCCTTTATATTTTAAAATGTGTGTTAATTATTAAATTGTTTAAAGAATAGGGGGCAAGGGAGTGGCTGGGTATAAAAAGCTAATTTTAAAAATAGTTTTTGAGTTAAATTTGGCTAAGTGTAAAATACTTTCTCAAAAAACTCTTCAAAATAAAGGCATTCTTACGCACCACTTAACAACACAATGCACCCTTATATATTTTTGAAGGCACCCTGATGCCAGACCATTCATTTCAGCAACTATATTTCCATAAAATGATGTGCATTTAATATATTAAGGCATGTTATTGAACTGCAAAAGCTCTGAGACTGCTGCTAGGCACCACCATCTTGGATTGTCAACAGCCCCAGTAGACTCATAGCTGTCACTCAAGCGACACTCTACAGCACAGGTGTCAAACACAAGGCCCACGGGCCGAATCCGGCCCTCCAGGCCATTTTATGTGGCCCTCGCACCTCTCCTGTAGCTGCAGGAGAGCTCCAGTCCTCCTCCAGACCTTACACTTTCTGCTTTCCAGCAATGCCTCCAGCTTCTTCCCAGCAGCACCACAAGGTAAGGGAGGTGCACTGTGATGTAAGTGAGGGTGGGGGACTCAACTCTTGATGGCGGAGAGGCTCTTGACGTCTTATGTAAGGGTAGGGGATGCTCTTGACATCTAGTCTTACAGATACAACTGGCCCTTTTGAGGGCAATCATAATGCTGATGCGGCCCGCGATTAAATTGAGTTTGACACCTCTGCTCTACAGTATTATTCTGCTACCCCAGCAGTAACATTAAAGGTAATAAAGAGAGGTTAGGGGGGAGGAGGACCTGTCAACTGTCTGCTCAGTGGGGGTCAGCAGGAGGAAAGGGCTATGATGTGCAAAGAGGGAGAAGCTTAAGCTAGGGAACCAACTCTTCTTGAGTAGTCAAATTTGCTATCAAGTTCAAAGACGTATTGAAAGTGATTAAAAACAAATTTATGGAAAGGAAAAATGCTGCAAGTAAGCATTTAAAATACTTGCAAGTTGGTGATAGGGTCTCTTTAAAAATTACATAGCCGTTTTAACTGGTGTTTTTGTTTATAACCCGGAATTCAGCTTTTAGAACTGGGTGCTCAAGCAGAAATCGTTTGGTGGCTGGCGTCTCTGCATTTATCTATCCAACTCTGATTAAATCTTCCTTGTTTCCTTTTGTTATGTTAGAGGCTTAAATTCCATTCCCACAAGAGTGACAAGTATTGATGTTCCCAGCCACTGAAAAACATATTTTCCGCAAGTGGCCCTACAAATTCAATGATTTCCTAAAGACAGGACACAGATAATAATGCAATTTGCCTGCATTGGAAAGTAACAGTCAATCTCAGTAATAGGGAGAAGATAAAGATATGTATTTTGGCTTCAAACTAAAAAAGAGGTAATTTAAACAAGGAACAAAAGTGTCTTTGGGGAGTGCGTAATATCGTCCCTTGTAATGTCTTTATTCCCAGGTGAGAATGAAAAGACAAATTAAATGGAGACAGTTTTGATAGTGTGCAAAGACTCCTTAAGGTGCTAGATTATGTGCTTGTTGATGGCTGTGGCTAAAAGTTCTTGTGCTTTTAAAAAATGTCTGCTATTAGCTTTTCATTAGCAACAAATATCTGCCTCCCGAAATAGCTATCTTTCTGGGACATCGGTCAGATTGAGAGGGTTATTACACACTTGAAAGAGATGCTATAGCACGATACACAGTCTAGCTAAAATATGCCTGTTCATCGAACACAAATGAACTTGATGAGGCAGTGGATAGCATTGTGCTGACCAAGTAAAATATTAAAAGGGGAATCCAGCTCATGCCATGATCCTATATTTTGGAAGGATTAAAAAGGAGTAGGGAAAAAGCACTGTCACTTCCACTGGACTCCACCGGTGTTAATAGGATCCAGTTGGCTGCCCTCTCTACAGTCAGGTCATGCTCACGCTCATTCCTAATCCAGCTTTAATGCAAGCTATGAAGTGCATTTCTTCCTTATTTCAACATATATTGTTGATCAAGTCCTGAAAAATAGGGAGGGTTAGGACCTTAGGAGGCAAATTATAGGGTGCTGCGAAATTCCTACATATTTTATTGCATTGCATTTCTTCCTAATGTAATACTTTAACCACTTGCCGACTGTGCACTGTATATTTATGTCGGCAAAGTGGCTCTCCCAGGCAGAATCACGTTAATAAACGCCATCTGCCTGAGAGGAGCTAGGGGGCGAGCTCGCGCCACCGCCGGCGCGCTCTCGCCCCCCGATCGTCAGCGGGGAAGCCAATGCGTGTAACAGGCAGCTCCGATTGCCGCCTGACACTGGCGATCCCCCCCCCCCCCACTGACAGAGAAGGACGGACGGCTGATGTAAACACAACCGTCCGTCCTTCTCCCTGCAATGATCACAGAGGCTATGTGATCCTTCTATATAGGATCACATGTCTCTGTGATCATCTCACAAGCCCTACAATCCCCCCCCCCCACAGTTAGAATCACTCCCCTAGGCTTACATTTAACCCCTTGATCACCTAGACTGTTAACCCCTTCCCTGCCAGTGTCATTATTACAGTAACAGTGCATATTTTTAGCACTGATTACTGTAGTTATGTCACTAGTCCACCGAAAAGTGTCAAAAATGTCAGTAAGGGGTCTGATCTGTCCGCCGCAATGTCGCAGTCCCGCAAAAATCGTAGATCGCCGCCATTACTTGTTAAAAAAAAAAAAAAACAATAAAAATGACATAAATCTTTCCTGTAGTTAGTATACGCAATAACTTTTGTGCAAACCAATCAAAATACACTTATTGTGATTTTTTTTACCAAAAATATGTAACAGAAAACAAATTGGCCTCAAGTGTTAAAATCTTTTTGATTTTTACATTTTTTTAGGGGAATGTAATATAGCAGAATGTGAAATTTTTTTTTTTTTTTTTGCAAAATTGACGCTCTTTTTTTGTTTATAGCGCAAAAATAAAAATCGCACAGGTGATCAAATTTTTATCTAGGTACAGCGCCGCACGACCGCGCAATTGTCTGTTAAAATAACGCAGTGCCGAATCGCAAAATAGGACCTGGTCATTAAGGGGGAAAATCCTCCGGTCTGAAAGTGGTTAAACACAGATATGATGAGGCATTAACTTAGACCTTTACTATTTACCCTCACAGGCCTTACTAATCACCCATTCCTTCCCCTTAAAAAACATTGTCACTTCCATTGGTCCACACCAGTTTAACTCATCTCATTTCTTCCTCATGCAATACTTTAACCAAAAAGATGTTAAACACAAAAATAAACCTTTACTGTTTACCCCATAGGCCTTACTAATCACCTATCCCTTCCCCGAAAAGACAAAAGCCCTGTCACTTCCATTGATCTCCACCAGTTCCAGAGTGAAATTTCTGCGGGCGTTCTGTACAGCAATAGTGCACAGAACATGTCTAGGTTTCCAGTCAGATCACATTAACATTCAACCGTAATCCACCCCCATTTCAGGCAATAAAATGCATTTCTACCTCAGTCCAATACATACTGTTGCTCACGTCCTGAGGAATGAAGAGAGTAAAGACCTTTGGAGGCAATTTTTAAGGCGCTGCAATACTCCTGTTTATTTTATCACATCTCATTTCTTCCTTATTTGTTACTTTGAGCAAAAGGACTTTGATATATAAAAATTAACCTTTCCACTTTCCTTACTGGTCACCCATTGCTTTTCCATACAGACAAAAGCTTTGTCCCTTCCACTGGTCTCCGCCAGTTTAAGGGATTCAAGTTTGCTACCCTCACTATTGTCAGGTCACTCTGACACTTATACCTAATCTAGAACTATAGGCACAACTTCTTTTTTGTTCATTTTGGAGAGAATAAGGGAGGATTATAACCCGTGTAAGGTTTATTTTGGCCCTCTTTGTCCCAATGGGGAGATTTACCTTCACTTCCCGTCCTATAGCCAAAACAGGAAGTGAGAGGAAATCCCTGCAAATTAATAGTGAAATTGTGAAAATAGTGATAGAAATAGTGTCCCCATTGGATGATATACCATTTATTACCTTTCTGTGGACAGCCCAAAATTTGTGATTTTCTTGTATTTTCACTTTCAATTATAAGGCTCCTTTCTCACGGGAGCCCCTGTGCAATGGATTCCACTTGCTCAGCAGGGGATCTCTCTGCTGATCCCCGCTGAGCAGGCGGTTGACAGGTCCTGTCAGCTCCACTGTGCAAAGCAGACACGGACACAGTTATGCTTTCCTCTATGGGGAAATCGGATGGAAACTGACTGCCTGTCCATTTCCATCTAATCCTATCTGATCTGATCTGCCAGGCGGGTGGAAAATAGCACCACCATCCGTCTGGATTTTGTGGGCAGAATTGGACATGTGTCTGCTGACAATGGCCGCTCCATAGGGGAGACTGCAAGGTCCGATCAGGTCTGCCTGAAAATCTGACAGGCGGACCTGATTAGACAGCTCTTGTGAAGGGGCCCTAATGGTACACAAGGCCAATAGAGAGGGTAAATCTCCCTAACGGGGGACACAGACAGCAATACAAACTGACAGGTGTTCTAATCCATCTCTTCTCTATCCAAAACTAAAAAAAAAAAAAAAAATACTTTTACTTTATTTCATGCTATAAAGTACATTTCTTCCCTATGCCAATACTTATTGCTGCTGACTTCCTGAAGTATGGGGAAGGTTAGGTCTTTTGGGGGCATATTTTAAGGTGCTGCCAACTTCCTTCATATTTTATTGAATCTAATTTCTGCCTTATGCAATACTTTGAGCGAAGGTATTCTAAGATATTCTAAGACATAAGACCTTTTAGTTTTTCCCCCACAGGTCTTATTATTCACCCACCCCTTTCCCGTAAAGACTTTGTCACTTCCACTGGTCTCCACCAGTTAATCATAGCTCAATACTTCCTCATGTAATACTTTGACCAAAGATACGTTTAAAAATAAAAATAAACTTTTACTTTTTACCCTATGGGTGTTACTAATCACCTATCCCTTCCCCAAAAAGACAAAAGCATTGCCACTTACATTGGTGTCTACCAGCTCCAGTGGAATGTAGATGGCTCTTTGGAGGCAGATTTTAAGGTGCTGCCAAACTCCTATTTATATTATCACATCTCATTTCTTCAATAGCACTATGAGATGACAAAGAAAAAAAAAAAGTCCTCTTTACCCCCATGGGCCTTACTAATCACCCATTCCATCCTCATAAACACAAAAGCATTGTCACTTCCACTGGTCCCCACTATTCCTAGTGGGAACTAGTTGGCGGCCCTCACTGCAGAAAGATTGCTGATACTCAGATCTAATTCAGCCATAATTGGGGTGAGGCTACTGGCACGGAAGATGGCCGCACACTGAGCGAGCTCCGTTCTGCCACCCAGGACACAGCCGCAGCATAGGGCTCCCGCGACCCGCCGAGACCCGCTGAACATCAGACAAGACCCCCGCCACCGCACCGCACATGACCCGCCGCAAGAAGGAACCCGAACAGCTGGCAGGTTTCCTCATCTCATAATTCAGCCATAATTTAATTGATAAAGTGCATTTATTTTTGATCACGTTACATATTGCTGCTCAAGTTTTGAAGAATTGGTCAGTTAAGGACTTCTGATGGCAAATCTTAAGGTGCTGTCATCTTCCTATGTATATTATCACATCTCATTACTTCAAAAGCACTTTGAGATAAACCTTTCCTCTTTACCCCCATGGACTTTACCAATCACTCATCCCTTCCCCGTAAAGACAAAATCATTGCCACTTCCTCTGGTCTCCACCAGTTCCACTGTGATCCAGAATGACCTATCTGTGGGCGTTCTATACCGCAAAAGTGTGAAGGACACCTCCAGGTTTCCATATTTCATTGAAATGCACAGAAATTAACAGAGGATTCAGATTGCAAAGGAAAGATCTTTTTTAATAACATTAAATTAAATTATGACTTGTCTAACAATTGTATATCCACTTGTAGACTGCACTTGCGAAATGTACTGCGGATGGGCGGCCTATACAGGCAAAGCGTTGAACTGGGATGTCTCTGTCTGTTCCCAGTTTTAGGGTGTGCAAATGCGTGCCCCCCACCCCCTCGCCGACAACCTCTGTGATTGTACACAGCTGGAGTCTGTCAGCAGGTCCTGCCCAATGATTCATGGCCAGGACCTGCTGATCAGCTGTGTCCAATCAACACAGGGCTCTGCACAGAGGGAATGATCTCTCTGTTTCGTATGCCTGCAAATCAGGAAAAATAAACAAAGAGATCTTCTAAATATATAAAAAAAATCAGCACACATTACACATTGTTGGGCACACATTTAATACCTTGATAACCCTGTTAACCCCTTCCCAGCCAGTGTCATTAGTACATTGATAATCTATAGTATTAGCACTGATCACTGTAATAGTGTCAATGGTGATGTCAGTGTGAGTTAGTCAGTCCCCACTCAGTGTCAGATTGTCCTCCGCACTATCGTAGTCCCATTATAAGTTGCTGACCACCGACATTAGTAGTATAAAAAATATATATATTAAAATTCCAGTATATATACCATAGTCTGAAGAAGCTATAATTTTCACACAAACCAATCAATATACACTTATTTTTTTTATACCAAAGACATGTAGCAGAATACATTTTGGCCTAAACATATGATAAAACTTCATTTTTTTTTTTTAATTGGATACATTTAAAAGCAGAAAGTAAAAAATATGATTTTACTTTAAAAATATTCTGTCTTTTTGGTTTACATAATAAGGAATAAGAAATCCAGTGGTGATCAAATACCACCAAAATAAAGCTCTAATAGTTTGAAAACAATTTTCTAAATTTAATTTGGGTACAGCATTGCAGGACCACGAAATTAACAGTTAAAGTGTGGTCTGGTCATGAAGGGGGTAAAACCTGGAGGTGGATTTGCTGTATTATTTATTTTTTTTTCACGGAAGTTGAGTTATCCTTCAAATAGAAATGTAAAAAAAAAGGATCCCCCTCTATTCCCAAACATTTTATTTGTTTCTCTGTATTCACTTGATTCACTCTTAAAATCAGAAAATAACTTTATACTGGCATATATGTTCTTATACACTGCACAGCTGACCACAGTAGCAGGTATCTGCCAATGTCAAACATTTGTAATGAGCTTTCAAATGAAAAAGAAACAGATGGTTCCACCTGCCGATGGCTGTGTCCGTACAGAACTACAGGAGTGTAGGATTGGACTAGGACATGGTGGACAGCAAGAAGGCTCAGGCATCCAAAACTAGGACCACAGTGCACAGCAAGAAGGTTCAGACATCCAAAAATTCCAAAAGTGTTAAATACTGAAGAGTCTTCTGCCTGTGTATCAATGCTAAAAAGCAATGGGACAGGTAAATGACTTCTCTTCTTTTTGGGTGCTTTTTTAACAGAGTCAGGTTAAAGCAGAACTATAGATGAAAAGAACATACCAGAGAAAGGTTTTAAAGGTGAAAAACCTGTGGAACAGAGTAGTTTTTGCAACGTAGATCACTCTTATCAGTCTAAGGTAAACCATACACACAAAATAAGGGAAAAAGATTCACTATATAAATTGAAATCCTGCACCATCTGTACAAATATCACTTAAAAAAAAAAAAAAAAATTGGGCATACACCATATAGCCCTTATGACATAAAAACAAATGTATGCAATTTTTTTAGGAACCATCCTAAACATTCTCATATACTGTAGAACTTACTATTACAGGTTTAGACATCCCTAGTGTCAGCGCTTTTTGCGAAACTTGCCTGCTTCTTCAACCAACCAACCTCCTTCAACCAGTGCAAATGGTGGTCCATGCGGTGGGGGATCTCCTGTTGCATGGACAATCTTTTTTATAAGTTCGAGGAGGTTGCATAGTGGACATTTTTGGTAGTTAACACTACAGATAGAGGTGCCAAGGTCAAATTTCATGAATGAGGTTTACATCCACTTTAGGTACCTGACTCCCATCTCAAAAGCTCTTAATGCAGATGGTTAGACACTATATCTGGCTTCTGTGTTCTTCACCTTTAGTAGCCCCCTTTCACATACGGCAAGCAACATATCGGTTGCCCTAAGGACTTTTATATAATGCTATCGTGCCTGGCTTCCTCGCCGGGGCAGGCACAAACTGATCACAGCAATTAGGTACTTGCGGTTGGAAGACAGCCAAAGTGGTTCAGTGAAAGTGCAGATACAAGGCTGGCAAGGTTCAGAATGGTCAGGGCCAATCCTTAGTCAAGAAGCATGAATGCCAACATGTGCTGTGACATACTGAAGCAGAACATGATCCCCTCCCTTTGGAGACTGGGCCGCAGGGCAGTATTCCAATGTGATAACGACCCCAAGCACACCTCCAAGACGACCACTGCCTTGCTAAAGAAGCTGAGGGTAAAGGTGATGGACTGGCCAAGCATGTCTCCAGACCTAAACCCTATTGGGCATCTGTGGGGCAACAGAAGGTGGAGGAGAGCAAGGTCTCTAACATCCACCAGCTCTGTGATGTTGTCATGGAGGAGTGGAAGAGGACTCCATTGGCAAACTGTGAAGCTCTGGTGAAAATCATACCCAAGAGGGTTAAGGCAGTGCTGGAAAATAATGGTGGCCACACAAAATATTGACACTTTGGGCCAAATTTGGACATTTTCACTTAGAGGTGTACTCACTTTTGTTGCCAGCGGTTTAGACATTATTGGCTGTGTGTTGAGTTATTTTCAGGGGACAGCAAATTTACACTGTTATACAAGCTGTACACTCACTACTTTACATTGTAGCAAAGTGTAATTTCTTCAGTGTTGTCACATTAAAAGATATAATAAAATATTTACAAAAATGTGAGGGGTGTACTCACTTTTGTGAGATACGGTATGTACCCATCAGCGCCCAAGAATGTATGATGGCTAGACTGGACATTGTAGTAAGGCTAGCAGTACCTACCAAAAAATGGTATGTCCACTGGTACAACCTCCTCCAGTGATGGTTTCCTAAGCATGGACCACCGTTTTCACCGGTTGAAGAAGGTTGGTATCTTTGATCTTGTTTTTGAAAAATTTCCTTCAAATATACTTCCTGTTTATGACAAGTGTGGATAAGCTTCTTTTTATTAATGAGACACTGCTGTCCTGATAAAGAAAGCAACTGTGGTGATGCTACAGATGTCTTAACCCATTTATGTATTAGTGGAATCTACAGGTGCATCTAAAAATTTGAAAATTATCAAAAAGTTAATTTATTTCAGTAATTCAATTCAAAAAGTGAAACTCATATATTATATACAGTAGATTCATTACACACAGAGTAATATTTTTCAAGCACTTATTTCTTTTAATTTTGATGGTCATGGCTTAAAGCTAGTGAAAACCCAAAATTCTGTCTCAGAGAATTTTAATATTACATAAGACCAATAAAAAAAACAAATGTCTAATACAGAAATGTTGGCTTATTGAAAAGTATGTCCATGCACAGAATAGTATGCACTTAATACTTGGTCGGGGCTCCTTTTTCATGAATTAGTGCATCAATGTGGCATGGCATAGAGGCGATCAGAATGTGGCACTGCTAAGGTGTTATGGAAGCCCAGTTTGCTTTGATAGCGGTCTTCAGCTCATCTGCTTTCTTGGGTCTGGTGTCTCTCATCTTCCTTTGGACAATACCCCCCAGATTCTCCATGGGGTTTAGGTCAGGCGAGTTTACTGGCCAACCAAGCACATTGATACGATGATCATTAAACCAGGTATTGGTACTTTTAGCAGTGTGGGCAGGTGCCAAGTCCTGCTGGAAAATGAAATCAGCATCTCCATAAAGCTGGTCAGCAGAGGGAAATATGAAGTGCTCTAGAATTTCCTGGTTGAGGGCTGTGCTGGTTTTGGACTTGATAAAACACAGCGAACCAACACCAACAGATGACATGGCTCCCCAAATCATCATTGTGGAACTTTAACTATCCACTCTTCCTCCAGACCATGGGACCTGTATTTCCAAGTAAAATGCAAAATTTACTTTCACCTGAAAAGGTGATTTTGGACCACTGAGAAACAGTCCAGTCCTTTTTCTTCTTAGCCCAGGTAAGATGCCTCTGATGTTCTCTCTATTTAAGGAGTGGCTTGACACAAGGAATGTGACAGTTGTAGCCCATGTTCTGGATATGTCTTTGTGTGAAGCACTGACACCAGCCATTGTCCACTCCTTGTGAATCTCCCCCAAATTCTTGAATGACCTTTGCTTCACAATCCTCTCAAGGCTGCAGTTATCCCTTTTCTACCACACTTTTTTCTTCCACTCAACTTACCATTAATATGCTTGGATACAGCACTCTGTGAACAGCCAGCTTCTTTAGTGACTTAACCTCCTTGTGTAGGGTGTCAATGGCTGGCTTCGGGACAACTTTCAAGTCAGCAGTCTTCCCCCATGATTGTGTTACCTACTGGACCAGACTGAGAGACCATTTAAAGGCTCAGGAAACCTTTACAGGTGTTTTGAGTTAATTAGCTGATTAGAGTGTGATACCATGAGTCTTACAATATTCTAATTTTCTGAGATACTGAATTTTGGGTTTTCACTAGCTGTAAGCCATAATCATCAAAATTAAAAGAAAGACATGCTTGAAATATATCTGAATATATATTAGAATCTATATAAGGTATGATTTTCTCATTTTGAAATGAATTACTGAAATAAATTACCTTTTTTTGATGATAATCTATTTTTTTAGATGAACCTGTATATGAGAATGTACAGGATGGTTAATTATCTTCGCCCAGTCTGAGCTCTGCTGTACAAAGACTACAAGACCAAGTCAATTTTAGTGTACTTACACTGTTTGCACTTACAAAAATAAATTTGAAATGTTGAGATTTCAGAGCTGTGTTCATTTATGTTTTTTATATCTGCCTGGAATTTGGCTTTAACTACTGGCCGGCCACAATATGTATCTACATAATATGTTGCGGTTTGCAAGTGGTTTACCAGGATTATGGCTGACGATATCACCCATAACCGCAATATTGTTTTTTTTAAGCCAGCTGCTGGCTTTCTCATGAAACTGTTCCACCGGCGTTTCTTGGGTTTACCCTTTCCCCTGGTTTGCCCAAGAACCGATCCAATGATGCGACTGGCTGCTCCCATATGGGATCAAAGAGCAGATACTCTTTGATTGCCTCTATGGCCTTGGAGGACCAGTGCAGTCCAGGCTGGAAGTAAATATATATATATATATATTTTTTTATTGTTTTCTTTTAAAGGTAAAGAAAAGATTTGGGGTCTTTTTGACCCCAGATCTCTCCATAAAGAGGACCTGTCATCATTATTTCCATTACAAGGGATGTTTACATTTCTTGTAATAGGAATAAAAATGATAAAGAATGAAAAAAAAATTAAAATAAAGGGACATTGAAAAAATAAAAAATTTCATTTAAAATAAATAAGAAAAAAAAATTAAAGCAACCCCATCCCTCCGTACTTTTGCGCAGAAGCAAATGCATACGTAAGACATGCATGCATATGTAAATGGTATTTGCACCACACATGTGAGTTATCGCCACGAACGTTTTAGTGAGAGCAATAATTCTAATTCTAGACCTCTTCTGTAACTTTAAATAGTTAACCTGTAAAGGTGTTTAAGGTGTCGCTTATGGAGATTTTAAAGTTCTGTCGTTTTTTTTGTCTATTCCACAAGTGTACGCAATTTTAAAGCGTGACATGTTAGATATCTATTTACTCAGCATAACATCATCTTTCACATTGTACAAAAACTTTTGGGTAAATATTGTTTTTTTTTTAAATTCATTTAGGGCTCTTTCACACGGCCGCTCCGCTTGTCTGCAAATCATCCTATTTTTTTGCGGATGATTTGTGGACATAATGTAAGTGAATGGCACTGCTGATGTCAGCGGAATACCATCCGCTGACATACGATTTTCCTCCTTTCAGTTCTGTTCCGTTTTTTGGAACGGAACAGAACCCTATTTTTTCTTCCGTGTAAAAAACGGAAAGGAAGGAAAATCGGATGTCAGCGGTGTCATCCGCTGACATCCGCAATGCCATATACTTACATTATGTCCGCATATCATCCGCAAACGGATGGGATGATATGCGGGCACACGGAGCGGATGACAGAAATGTCATCCGCTCCGTGAAAAAAAAAAAAAAAAGGACCGCAGCGGAGCTCTCACACGGAGCGGCCGTGTGAAAGAGCCCTAAAAGGTATTTTTTCCCCAAAAAATTGCATTTGAAAAACCGCTGCACAAAAACCGTGTGACATAAAAAATTGCAACAATCGCCATTTTATTCCCTAGGGCAATGATGGCAAACCTTGGCACCCCAGACATTTTGGAACTACATTTCCCATGATGCTCAACTACACTGCAGAGTGCATCGCGGGAAATGTAGTTTCCAAACATCTGGGGTGCCAAGGTTCGCCATCACTGCCCTAGGGTCTCTGCTTAAAAAAAAAGTATAATGTTTAGGGGTTATAAATAATTTTCTAGAAAAAAATACTGATTTAAACTTGTCAATAAAAAGTGCCAGAAAAAGTTAAAGTGGTTCAAGGACTTTCTGGAACACTTCCATCATTTTTTTGCTTGGAGAACATTCACTTTTCTAATTGAACACCCTGTACTTCATGGTAAATCGCCATTGCCTATTCAGTTTCAGGTTAGTGGGATAGACACAACAGATGTGTGTATTAACCTCTACAGAGGAGAGATTTGTTGCGAGGGAATCCTGCGTACGCGGAGAAGAAAAATGACTTACTTCTGCTGTTTCCTTTCCTATTGGTTTTGTGTGTTTCTCTCTTAAGGTCCTTGCCACACTAAGTCCTGACAGCGGCAATCCATCACAGCCTTTGTGGGCCTTCACCGGCCCAGCTCAGTTTCCGAGGCTGAATGTTGTTGGTACACTACTAATAAACGGCATTCCCCACCCCCAATCCATCACATAAATGTAATTAATTACTTGTTCGGTGCTTCCACTTTAATCACATTCACAGGCTCGTTAGGGTCGTGCTTCATCCTCGGTTGAAGGGTGAAATGATATACTTCTTTATTAAAATAATACTCAGCATTAATAATGGTAATAACATGCAACTGGGCCTATTTCTGACGCAGATATGGAAGAGCTCAAAGACAGCCCCAGGCAAACAGGAAACATCCACTTGTAACATTCATATATAGGAAATGCATTTCCTGCCATAGGATATTTATAATAATGTGCCCCTGAAAAATAACCACCCCGGCAGTACTATATTGCTACATTATTAGCAGGGGGAAAGGAATTGGAAAGCCCATAGTCTTTGTGTCACAGCCCCATCCCCTACCATTCATATTGATTATTAGTGAATAAACTTCACTGGTAATGGCAACCCTGAGCTCTCGTCTGCTACGGTGGCCATACATGAATTCAAAGTCATCCAGGTCAGCAGAAGTCGATCTACCAATTGACTTCTGAACAAACGCCCTGTTGGAAAATTTCCGCTCAATCAGCACCACTGGCTTATAGACAAAAGTGATAATCAATGTACTTTGATGGCCGAAAAGTCTCCCCACTAGAAGAATACAATGGCACAGTGGGAGAATTCCTCCATCTTTTGAAAATCAGAAATTTTGTGCATTTTGTGATTCAATGGTGCCACCATTGATTTTGAAATCTGACCAACCAAGCCTTCAATTTCACCTCA
Organism: Pelophylax lessonae; assembly: GCF_965119305.1. Classification (NCBI taxonomy): domain Eukaryota; kingdom Metazoa; phylum Chordata; class Amphibia; order Anura; family Ranidae; genus Pelophylax; species Pelophylax lessonae. Next base: position 830,619,992 of record NC_138768.1, read on the forward strand.
TGTGGCTGCAGAAAATAATTTTTGTGGCTGGGAATTTTTTTGTTTTTCTTGTGCTCATGCACATTTTTCTTTTTCGATTATGTTTCTCACACAATTCTCCCATCATTAATTGAAAAGTTGTTTGTTTTTCCAAAAATTTCCACAATGCCTGATCAATCAAATTCAATGGCCGCACGAAAATCGCCCATTGCTGCGGCTCACTAATGGTGCAAAATTTCTTAGATTAGATTTTGGAAAGAAACTAATTTTGGAATTTAACTCATGTCTGGCCAGCCTTAGTCATTGTGAAGACAGTTGGGACACCAATGACCCATGAGATGTGCGGCACTGCCCTGTGTGCCCAACGCTTGTTGTACCCCTGCCGGAAGTATTTACATTCTGCATTACTTCATATTGGTCCTAACAGAACAAACCATGGCAAAGCTTTACTCTATTGCAGGCCTCTCCAAAGTTTCTGAACAAAGGGCTAGTTTACTGCCCTTTAGACTTAAGATGGGGGGGGGGGGCTGTGGCCAGTGGTAGTAGACAAAGATATCAGTGGAAAGAATAGTGCCTCATCTTTGGTGTCAGTGGAAGGATACTGTACCATCTTTGGTGTCAGTGGAAGAATACTGCCCCAACTTTGGTGTCAGTGGAAGAATAGTGTCCCTTCTTTAGTGTTAGTGGAAGAATAGTGTCCCTTCTTTAGTGTCAGTGGAAGAATAGTGTCCCTTCTTTAGTGTCAGTGGAAGAATACTGTCCCGTCTTTGGTGTTAGTGGAAGAATAGAGTCCCATCTTTAGTGTCAGTGGAAGAATAGAGTCCCATCTTTAGTGTCAGTTTAAGAATAGATCAAACAACAAAGGGACTTCCAGCGCTAACTGTGATATCTCTCACTCTCAGGAATGAATAAAGTCAAATTACCGTGTGGTGCTGCTGCTAATTAATGCTGATTCAGCATAAGTCAGTGAATGGGGGGGAGGGGCAGCAGCGCTATCCCACGGTACATAGTCTACAATGTAACTCAGGCAGGCTTGATGGAAAACCTTGAAAAGTTTATTTATAAAAATTATATATAGTGATGATGATTAAAACATAATAAAATGTATTCCAAACCAGATCTGTGGCGTTGCTGGGGGTCACAGGATGACCGAGCCGCTGGGTGAGCCGGAACTGTGTAGATGATCACAGCAGGGAACCAGGCATAAGGAAGAAGGATCTTATGTGCCAAAAGCAGACCGGACCAGCCGGTAAGGTGGCGTGGCTTCCTCCCACCCGATAGCGTGGCTGCTCGCACTAAAGCAGTATAGACGTGCCGCGGAGCCGCCAACCAGAGGTATCCACAGCGGAGGCCGCTACTCGTAAGCGGCGTCAGCAAGCGTCGGGACCTGGCCTGGAAAGCATCAGAGTTGCCGTGACGACATGTTTCGCACTGCTGTGCTTTGTCAAAGTCACGGGAGGAACAGCAACCTGAACATTTAAGGTGGAGGAGGGGGCGGGCACCCAGTGTCTCGATATCATCATTAACCCCTCAACATCCACTCTTATAAAAGATTTTTTAAAAAGGAACATAGATAAAAGCAATTGCTACTGCATAAACAGTTGGTAATGCTAGTGGACATATGCATTCAGTACTGGTACAAACATAAAACTGCAGATATGAGAAAGAATAATAAAAAAAAAAAAAATATAATAAAAAAAAATAAAAAAATAATAATAAAAAACGCCAAAATAAATAAAAAAAAAAATGCATAATAAAAACGCATTAAAAAAAAAAAAAAAAAAAAAAAAAACCCACAGACAGATTACACAATTGTGTGTACCTCCAACTCCTCATTCAAGCCCCCAGGGGCCAAAGACCCAAATTTAAATATCCAAAAAGTCTCCCTCTTACATAGGAGGGAGAATCTCTCATTGTCAGGTACACACAATTGTGTAATCTGTCTGTGGGTTTTTTTTTTTAATGCGTTTTTATTATGCATTTTTTTTTTTTTTTTATTTATTTTGGCGTTTTTTTATTATTTTTTTTATTATTTTTTTTTTTTTTTATTATTCTTTCTCATATCTGCAGTTTTATGTTTGTACCAGTACTGAATGCATATGTCCACTAGCATTACCAACTGTTTATGCAGTAGCAATTGCTTTTATCTATGTTCCTTTTTAAAAAATCTTTTATAAGAGTGGATGTTGAGGGGTTAATGATGATATCGAGCCACTGGGTGCCCGCCCCCTCCTCCACCTTAAATGTTCAGGTTGCTGTTCCTCCCGTGACTTTGACAAAGCACAGCAGTGCGAAACATGTCGTCACGGCAACTCTGATGCTTTCCAGGCCAGGTCCCGACGCTTGCTGACACCGCTTACGAGTAGCGGCCTCCGCTGTGGATACCTCTGGTTGGCGGCTCCGCGGCACGTCTATACTGCTTTAGTGCGAGCAGCCACGCTATCGGGTGGGAGGAAGCCACGCCACCTTACCGGCTGGTCCGGTCTGCTTTTGGCACATAAGATCCTTCTCCCTTATGCCTGGTTCCCTGCTGTGATCATCTACACAGTTCCGGCTCACCCAGCGGCTCGGTCATCCTGTGACCCCCAGCAACGCCACAGATCTGGTTTGGAATACATTTTATTATGTTTTAATCATCATCACTATATATAATTTTTATAAATAAACTTTTCAAGGTTTTCCATCAAGCCTGCCTGAGTTACATTGTAGACTATGTACCGTGGGATAGCGCTGCTGCCCCTCCCCCCCATTCAGTGGAAGAATAGAGTCTCTTTTTTAGTGTCAATGGAAGAATAGTGTCCCATATTTAGTGTCAGTGGAAGAATAGTGTCCCATCTTTGGTTTTAATGGAAGAATACTGTCCCATCTTTAGTGTCAATGGAAGAATACTGTCCCATCTTTGTTTTCAGTGGAAGAATAGTGTCCCTTCTTTAGTGTCAGTGGAAGAATAGTGTCCCTTCTTTGGTGTCAGTGGAAGAATACTGTGCCATATTTGGTTTCAGTGCAAGAATAGTGTCCCTTCTTTAGCGTCAGTGGAAGAATAGTGTCCCATCTTTGGTGTTAGTGGAAGAATAGAGTCCCATCTTTAGTGTCAGTGGAAGAATAGAGTCCCATCTTTAGTGTCAGTGGAAGAATAGAGTCCCATCTTTAGTATCAGTGGAAAAATAGTGACCCATCTTTAGTGTCAGTGGAAGAATAGAGTCTCTTTTTTAGTGTCAATGGAAGAATAGTGTCCCATATTTAGTGTCAGTGGAAGAATAGTGTCCCATCTTTGGTTTTAATGGAAGAATACTGTCCCATCTTTAGTGTCAATGGAAGAATACTGTCCCATCTTTGTTTTCAGTGGAAGAATAGTGTCCCTTCTTTAGTGTCAGTGGAAGAATAGTGTCCCTTCTTTAGTGTCACTGGAAGAATAGTGTCCCATCTTTGGTGTCACTGGAAGAAAACTGTCCAATCTTTGGTTTCAGTGGAAGAATAGTGTCCCTTCTTTAGTGTCAGTGGAAGAATAGTGTCCCATCCTTAGTGTCAGTGGAAGAATAGTGTCCCATCTTTGGTGTCACTGGAAGAAAACTGTCCCATCTTTGGTTTCAGTGGAAGAATAGTGTCCCTTCTTTAGTGTCAGTGGAAGAATTGTGTCACATCCTTAGTGTCAGTGGAGGAATAGTGCCCCGTCTTTGGTGTCAGTGGAAGAATACTGTCCCATCTTTGGTGTCAGTGGAAGAATAGTGTCCCTTCTTTAGTGTCAGTGGAAGAATAGTGTTCCATCTTTGGTGTCAGTGGAAGAATAGTGTCCCTTCTTTAGTGTTAGTGGAAGAATAGTGTCCCTTCTTTAGTGTCAGTGGAAGAATAGTGTCCCTTCTTTAGCGTCAGTGGAAGAATAGTGTCCCATCTTTGATGTTAGTGGAAGAATAGTGTCCCATCTTTAGTGTCAGTGGAAGAATAGAGTCCCATCTTTAGTGTCAGTGGAAGAATAGTGTCCCTTTTTTAGTGTCAGTGGAAGAATAGTGTCCCATCTTTAGTGTCAGTGGAAGAATAGTGTCCCATCTTTAGTGTCAGTGGAAGAATAGTGTCCCATCTTTAGTGTCAGTGGAAGAATAGTGTCCCATCTTTGGTTTTAATGGAAGAATACTGTCCAATCTTTGGTTTCAGTGGAAGAATAGTGTCCTTTCTTTAGTGTCAGTGGAAGAATAGTGCCCCGTCTTTGGTGTCAGTGGAGGAATAGTGTCCCATCTTTGGTTTCAGTGGAAGAATAGTGTCCCTTCTTTAGTGTCAGGGGAAGAATAGTGTCCCTTCTTTAGTGTCACCGGAAGAATAATGTCCCATCTTTGGTGTCACTGGAAGAAAACTGTCCAATCTTTGGTTTCAGTGGAAGAATAGTGTCCCTTCTTTAGTGTCAGTGGAAGAATAGTGTCCCTTCTTTAGTGTCAGTGGAGGAATAGTGTCCCTTCTTTGGTGTCAGTGGAAGAATAGTGTCCCATCTTTGGTTTCAGTGGAAGAATACTGTCCCATCTTTGGTTTCAGTGGAAGAATAGTGTCCCTTCTTTGGTGTCAGTGGAAGAATAGTGTCCCATCTTTGGTGTCAGTGGAAGAATAGTGTCCCTTCTTTAGTGTCAGTAGAAGAATACAGGCATACCCCGTTTTACATACACTCACTTACGTACACTCGCGAGTACGGACATACCCGAGAGTGTACGTAAAGTGCCTCGCAAGTACGGACATTCCCGCACCGCGAAGCCGCAGTATAGCTTGGAAGAGGCGGAGCTGCCACCCGGAGTTGTGAGGCCACTAGTGAAGTCTACAGATGTGAATATATAGGATAGACATCTGATATCACCAGGAAGACAGGAATATCCATCACCTCCTTATATGCTAGGATATCATTAGAGGCCCATCTGTTCTGGTGAGTGGGTTCACTATTGTTTGGAATACAGCACCAGCACTTTTCTATGAACTAATCCTTCAACACGGTTTTCCAGTTGAAATGTTAAGGACTATTATTTCACTCAGCACTTTATTTATTTGACGTGTTAAGTTGCTAATGCATTTATTCATCTCTGTCAGCATTGTGTTGCACATTCTATAGATACTGTATTGGAGGGATACCTTTGTACCTATAGCCAGAGGATATATTTACCACTATATTTATAATCTTTTTTACTATGTTTATTTTAGTTATCAATGCATTATTTATATCAGTTGTGCATGTAAATGGACTACTGGAATGCAGTACATGCATTGAGAAGTGAAAAAAGGTAGTGCTTCACTTTAAGTACATTTTCGATTTACATACATGCTCCGGTCCCATTGTGTACTTAAAAGTGGGGTATGCCTGTAGTGACCCACCTTTGGTGTTTGTGAAAGAATAGTGTCCCATCTTTAGTGTCAGTGGAAGAATGGTGTCCCTTCTTTAGTGTCAGTAGAAGAATAGTGACCCATCTTTGATGTTTGTGGAAGACTAGTGTCCCATCCTTAGTGTCAGTGGAAGAATAGTGTCCCATCCTTAGTGTCAGTGGAAGAATAGTGTCCCTTCTTTACTGTCAGTAGAAGAATAGTGTCCCATCTTTGGTGTTTGTGAAAGAATAGTGTCCCATCTTTAGTGTCAGTGGAAGAATGGTGTCCCTTCTTTATTGTCAGTAGAAGAATAGTGTCCCATCTTTAGTGTCAGTGGAAGAATGGTGTCCCTTCTTTAGTGTCAGTGGAAGAATAGTGACCCATCTTTGATGTTTGTGGAAGACTAGTGTCCCATCCTTAGTGTCAGTGGAAGAATAGTGTCCCTTCTTTACTGTCAGTAGAAGAATAGTGTCCCATCTTTAGTGTTAGTGAAAGAAATAGTGCCTTATCATTAATGTCAGTGAGAGGAATAGTGTCTCTTATCAGTGGGGGAAATAGTGCCCCAAGGGCTAGTTAAAGGCAAGCAAAGTGCCACAGTTTGGAGACCACTGGTCTATTGGGTGCTGCTTAAAAGAAATAAGAAATAAGCAGAAATTTCCTTGTAGCAAGTCTTGTTAGTAAATGGCAGATACAGTAAGAAAGGAAAATCCATACCTAAACTTCATAAGCAGGCAGCGGCTGCTGTAAGGGTCAGCACATAATTACCATGTCATGAATCAATTACGGCTGATTAGTATGCACAGCAATCTGGTTAATTACATTCCGGTTATTGAAAGAAATCTTAAAATTATTAGGTCGTGTCACCCAGGGGATGAGGATGTGAATGTTTATTTAGAAAAAAAAAAAGAATGTCGTTGCATTTTCTCCATTGTGTATTCTGCATTCATCGGCTGTGTCTTGAGTGTAAAGGACAAGGGTGACTCAGTCTTTCCGGGTATGTTATATATTTCTTGTACAATGGGGTATGAACAACTGCAGTAAGAGCTATATGGCTTCTGCTTTCAGAAATTCTATAATCGTTTGGGAGTTTTTCAAGTCATTTTTAGCAAGCAGTGCAGATTTTAACACGTGTGCAAATAATTACAAGTTTATAAAATTGCCCCGGATGCAAAGTGGTTAGAAAGTCTTTTCAACAAGAAGGAAGTCAGAAATTCAATGTAGAAATAACTGCTCCATGTACTTGACGATGCGGCTCCTGCAGCTTTCCTTTTGTTCATTGCAATCTAAGTGCACCTGTTAGTAAACAGAAGTAAAGTAGATGATAAAGAGGTAAATCTGTGAAGGAGCTGTTTTGCATACAAAAATATTAAACTACGTGTTAAGCCAACTATATTTAAGCATTAATATGTTAAAGTGATTGTAAAGTTAATTCCTTTTTTTAATTAAAATAACAAACATGTTATACATACTGGCTGTGTGCAATAGTATTGCACAGGAGTCCCCCGCCAGCTCTTCTGGCTTCTCGTCATCTCCGAGTGCCCAAAGTAAGCCGCCTGCTATGGGGGCAGTGATGCAGGCTAAATCCTGAGTCGGGCTGTGAGTGCTATTGACACACACAGCGCGGCTTTGTCCCCGTTCCACGCTTTTTTCTCCCTGGATTTGAGCAGCTGGAGCCAATGGCTCATGCAGCTCTCAGCCAAGCCCAAGAATGCAGGAAGAGAGAGCAGAGAGGGTCTGCCGGCGGGGACATCGCTGGATCGACACGGGTGTCAGGTAAGTGTTTAGGGAGGGGGGAGGGGGGGGAACAGTTTTTTATCCTGGTGCAAATTTAAATTAAAATATGAATATCATTGTTTGTAGACACCATAACTTTGTCATATACTAATTAATAAACACTTATTTTGATTTTCTTACTAAAGAAATGCAGCAGAATACATTGGGGGTCTAAGGTTATGAAAAAAGACTATTTAATTTACCTGTTTTATAACAGAAACAAATGGAAACAGGGTTTATTTCCCAAAATGTTTTACCTTTTTTTCATCACTGTAGTAAAAAATAAAAAACCCAGTGGTTATCAAATGCCACCAAAAGAAAGCTCTGTCTCAAAAAATGGTATAACATTCATATGGATACAGTGTTGCATGCCTGGGCAATTGTCAGTCAAACTATCACAGCACTAAAAAAACAAAAAATGGCCTGGTAATGAAGGGGTATAATAGATTGGAAGACAAGTGGTTACAAATGGGAGCATCCATCTGCCAATCACATTGAATTCATTCTCAGGATTTGTTTGTTAGCTAGGGCAGTGTTCTCAACTCCAGTCCTCAGGGCACACTAACAGGCCAGATTTTAAGTATTACCTCGGGGAGATGCAGACTAGAATACTGCAATCACTGAGCAGCAAATAATATCACCTGTGATGTATTTCAGTTTTTTTGCAAACCTGGCCTGTTAGTGTGCCCTGAGGACTGGTGTTGAGAAACACTGAGCTAGGTAGTCCCAAGTAGCCAATCCTTGACTAGTGATGTCGCAAACCTAAAATTCGCCGTTCGCGAACGGCGAACGCGAACATCGGCAAATGTTCGCGAACTGGCAAACCGGGCGAACCGGGCGAACCGCCATAGACTTCAATAGGCAGGCGAATTTTAAAACACACAGGGACTCTTTCTGGCCACAATAGTGATGGAAAAGTTGTTTCAAGGGGACTAACACCTGGACTGTGGCATGCCGGAGGGGGATCCATGGCAAAACTCCCATGGAAAATTACGTAGTTGACGCAGAGTCGGGTTTTGATCCATAAAGGGCATAAATCACCTAACATTCCTAAATTGTTTGGAATAACGTGCTTTAAAACATCCAGTGTGTGAATACGATCAGGTATGATGTTTTATCGGTCAAGTAGTGTAAGGGTTACGCCCGTCGCCCGCTTCACAGTGACAGACCAAACTCTGACAGACCAAACTCCCTGTTTAACAGTCAGTCAGTCCATTTGCACAACCGCAAACTCCCCATTTGCACAAGGTTGGATACCAAGCTAGCCATGTCCCGTTCCTTGTCCTCACTGACATCATTGAAGGTCTCTTCCTCCACCCAGCCACATACAACACCAAGGGTCCCCGAAAGGTGAGAACAAGCCCCCTGGGACGCCTGCTGTGGCTGGTATTCCACCTCCTCAAAGCCACCTTCCTCCTCTGACTTCTCTTCTTCAGACTCCTCTCTCTGCATTGCCACAGGTCCAGCAATTGACAACGACAAGGCTGCTTCTTGTGGTGATGGGGACCACAACTCTTCCTCTTCATGCTCATCTACAGCCTGATCCAGTACTCTTCGCAGGGCACGCTCCAGAAAAAACCCATATGGGATGAGGTCGATGATGTTGCCTTGGGTTCGACTGACCACCAGGTTTGTCACCTCCGCAAAAGGACGCATGAGCCTACAGCCATTGTTCATGAGCATTCAGTAACGCGGCCAAAAAATACCCAGCTCCGCAGAAAGAATGAAAGAAAATGAATGTTTTTTCTATGAAAAATTATCCCGCGGATCGCTTTTGGTCTGTTCACAATGAAGCAACGACCTTATCATCTGGGGTGTGCCAACACACTCCTAGAGGTGATCGCTTCATTGTGATACGCAAGCCCCTTCACCACGACAAGGTAACGATCAGGAAGGGGAATTGACACATGTATGTGCCAGAGGCCAGAAAAATTAGGCATGTACACATGCATGAAAAAGTAGGTATTGTTGCAGCCGCTGCTGTAGCTGCGGCCTGAAAAATTGAGGTTTTCAAGGCAGACAGTGCACTAAAACATTGCGGCTTGAACCGTAGTTGGTGGCGGAGACGTAATCCGGCATGCAGAGAATGATTATATACAGCAGCGTGTGGACCATTTTTAGCCCAAGGCATCTCAGTCATCACTAGGCCTTTTTAGTCAAATGCATCCCCCACTGTCAGTCCCTTCGGGATCCATGCCTCATTCATCTTAATAAACGTGAGGTAATCAAGACTTTTTTGACCTAGGCGACTTCTCTTCTCAGTGACAATACCTCCTGCTGCGCTGAAGGTCCTTTCTGACAGCACACTTGAAGCGGGGCAGGCCAGAAGTTCAATGGCAAATTGGGATAGCTCAGGCCACAGGTCAAGCCTGCACACCCAGTAGTCAAGGGGTTCATCGCTCCTCAGAGTGTCGATATCTGCAGTTAAGGCAAGGTAGTCTGCTACCTGTCGGTCGAGTCGTTCTCTGAGGGTGGACCCCGAAGGGCTGTGGCGATGCGTAGGACTAAAAAAGATCCGCATGTCCTCCATCAACAAGACGTCTGTAAAGCGTCCTGTCCTTGCCGGCGTGGTTGTGGTGGTAGGAGGAGGATTACTTTCACCTCTTCCCCTGTTGGATTACCGTTGTGCTGTGACATCACCCTTATATGCTGTGTAAAGCATACTTTTCAACTTATTTTGTAGCTGCTGCATCCTTTGCGACTGCCGGTAATTGGGTAACATATCAGAGACTTTCTGCTTATACCGGGGGTCTAGTAGCGTGGCCACCCAGTACAGGTCGTTCTCCTTCAGCCTTTTTATACGAGGGTCCCTCAACAGGCATGACAGCATGAAAGACCCCATTTGCACAAGGTTGGATGCCGAGCTACTCATGTCCAATTCCTCGTCCTCACTGATGTCATTGAAGGTGTGTTCTTCCCCCCAGCCACGTACAACACCACGGGTACCAGATAGGTGACAACGAGCACCCTGGGATGCCTGCTGTGGTTGGTGTTCCTCCTCCTCAAAGCCACATTCCTCCTCTGACTCCTCTTCCTTAGACTCCTCTTCCAGTGTTGCCGCAGGTCCAGCAAGCGATGGTAAGGCTGTTTCTGGTGGTGGTGATGGTGACCACAACTCTTCCTCTTCCTCTTCACGCTCATCTACGGCCTGATCCAGCACTCTTCGCAGGGCACGCTCCAGGAAAAAAACATATGGGATGATGTCGCTGATGGTGCCTTCGGTGCGACGGACTAGGTTTGTCACCTCCTCAAAAGGACGCATGAGCCCACAGGCATTGCGCATGAGCGTCCAATAACGTGGCAAAAAAATACCCAGCTCCGCAGAGGCTGTCCTAGCACCCCGGTCATACAAATACTCGTTGACCGCTTTTTCTTGTTGGAGCAGGCGGTCGAACATTAGCAGTGTTGAATTCCAACGTGTCGGGCTGTCGCAAATCAAGCGCCTCACTGGCATGATGTTTCGCCGCTGAATATCTGCAAAGTGCGCCATGGCCATGTAGGAACGCCTGAAATGGCCACACACCTTCCTGGCCTGCTTGAGGACGTCCTGTAAGCCTGGGTACTTCTGCACAAAGCGTTGCACAATCAGATTCAACACATGTGCCATGCACGGCACATGTGTCAACTTGCCCAAATTCAATGCCGCCAACAAATTGCTTCCATTGTCACACACCACTTTTCCGATCTCCAGTTGGTGCGGGGTCAGCCACTGATCCACCTGTGCGTTCAGGGCGGACAGTAGTGCTGGTCCGGTGTGACTCTCTTCTTTCAGGCAAGTCAACCCCAAGACAGCGTGACACTGTCGTATCCGGCATGTGGAATAGCCCCTGGGGAGCTGGGGGGGTGCAGTTGGTGTGGAGCAAGACGCAACAGCAGAAGAGGACTCAGCCGAGGAGGTTAGCAAAGAGGATGGAGTAGGAGGAGTAGAGGAGGTGGCAGCAGGCCTGCCTGCAAGTCGTGGCGATGTCACCAACTCCTCTGCAGCAGAGCCGCGCATTCCATGCTTGGCAGCCGCCAGCAGGTTTACCCAATGCGCAGTGTAAGTGATATACCTGCCCTGACCGTGCTTTGCAGACCAGCTATCAGTGGTCAGATGGAACCTTGCCCCAACACTGTGTGCCAGACGTGACATGATTTCCTTTTCCACAATAGAGTACAGGTTGGGGATTGCCTTTTGTGAAAAATAATTTCGGCCGGGTACCTTCCACTGCGGTGTCCCAATAGCGACAAATTTTTTGAAGGCCTCAGACTCCACCAGCTTGTATGGTAAAAGCTGGCGGGCTAAGAGTTCCGACAAGCCAGCTGTCAGACGCCGGGCAAGGGGGTGACTCTGTGAGATTGGCTTCTTACGCTCAAACATTTCCTTGACAGACACCTGACTGTGGGCAGGTGAGCAGGAACTGCTGAAGGTGAGAGGCGGAGGGGCGGGTTGTTGATAGGGGGCATGGAGGACAGCAGTGGTTGACGTGGCTGAAGATGCTGGACCAGGAGGAGGATGGTGGCTTTCAGTTTGTGTGCTGCTTTTACTCATGTGTTGATCCCATAGGCGTTTGTGATGTGAGATCATGTGCCTTCGCAAAGCAGTTGTACCTAGGTGGGTGTTGGACTTCCCACGACTCAGTTTCTTTTGGCACAGGTTACAAATGGCATCGCTGATATCAGAGGCAGACACACAAAAAAAATGCCACACTGCTGAGCTTTGCAAGGACGGCATTCTGGTGGTGGCAACAGCTTGCGTTGATTGGCGTGCTGTCTGGCTGACCCCGGGTGCCGAATCTACATGCTGTCTGACTGCGCCACTAGCTCCTTGCGATGACCTCCTCCCCCTGCTTCCAATTCGTCTCCTCCTCCTCCTCTCTGTCTCCCCATGTGAACTTTCCCCCTCTTCTTCTGCTCTTCGAGCAGGCACCCAGGTGACATCCACAGACACATCGTCATCATCAGCCGCTTCACTTGACAACTCAGCAAAGGCAGCAGCAGCAGGTACAACATCATCATCATCATCACAATGTACGTCCATGTGTATAATGCTGCCTGACTGAGACATATCCCCGTTATCTACATCCTCTGGCACTAATAGTTGTGCATCACTTATTTCTTCCAACTGATGTGAAAATAACTCCTCTGACGGATCAAGTGAAGCGGCTGTGGTGCTAGTGTTGGTGGTGGTGCCGGCGGGCTGGCGAGTGGTAAATTGAGAGGTGCCCGAAGCTGAGCTGGAGGAGGATGGTGCATTAAGGTTCCGAGCGGAAGCTGTAGACGATTGGGTGTCCTGTGTAAGCCAGTCAACTATGTCCTCAGAATTTTTTGAGTTCAGGGTCTGTGGTGGCCTCTGAACACTGGGCATTATTCTACGGCCTAAGGAAATCACAGCACCACGACCATGACGGCCCTTGCGGGGTGGCCTGCCTCTGCCTGTCATTTTTTTTTTTTAATGTGTTGTACTATGAGTGCAAGGTGCTGTGCCACCCTATAGGAGTGTTGGGCAGTGGGTACAGTACTCTGTGGACCTGACAGTCACTGGCACCCAGGCAACTGCAATTATAAAAAAAATATATATTTTTTTACTTTGCAAGTTGCTGTGCCACCTTATATATCAGTGGTGGGTGGGCAGTGGCACAGTACACTCTCTGTGGACCTGACAGTCACTGGCACCCAGGCAACTGCAATTATAAACAAAATATATATTTTTTTACTTTGCAAGCTGCTGTGCCACCTTATATATCAGTGGTGGGTGGGCAGTGGCACAGTACACTCTCTGTGGACCTGACAGTCACTGGCACCCAGGCAACTGCAATTATAAAAAAAATATATATTTTTTTACTTTGCAAGCTGCTGTGCCACCTTATATATCAGTGGTGGGTGGGCACGCAGTGGCACTGCAGTGGGCACAGTACACTCTGTGGACCTGACAATCACTGGCAGCCCAGGCAACTGCAATAATAAAAAATTTTTTTTTTTTCAAATTGCAACAAGATGCTGTGCCACCGTATATATATATCAGTGGTGGGCAGTGCACTGCAGTGGGTACAGTGCACTCTGTGGACCTGACACAGCACTCACTGCAATTATGACAGAGGAAAAAAAAAATATTTTTTATTTGCAAGGTACTGTGCCTGTGCCACCCGAAATGAGTGTGGTGTGCACACAGTACAGTCTGTGGTGGGTCTGTGGCCTCTCACATACAGCGGGCAGGCAACTGCAGTGTACAATAGATATATATATATATATATATATATATATATATATATATATATAAAGGAAAAACTCATTTACCAGCCCTTAAAAGGGCTTTTGGGGACACTATATATATATATATATATATATATATATATATATATATATATATATATAAAAATTACACAAATACCAGCCCTTAGAATGGCTTTTTGGGGTGCTGTCAGGATGCTGTCCTTACAGCAGTAGTGGACCAAGAACACTGCAGGACCAGGAACACTGACTAACTGTCCCTAGCTTAACAGCAGCAGCAGCAGCAGCAGCAGCTCTCCCTGCTCTCACTAACACACTGCTTCAGAATGATCTAAGATGGATGCTGCCCTTGCTTATTTATAGGAGGTGGGAGGGTGTGGGAGGGAGGTATGCTGATTGGCTGGAAATGTGCCTGCTGACTGTGAAGTTCAGGGTCAAAGTTTGCCTCAATGATGTCTTATGGGGGGCGGACCGAACATCGCATATGTTCGCCCGCAGCGGCGAACGCGAACATGCTAAGTTCGCCGGGAACTGTCTGCCGGCGAACAGTTCGGTACACCTCTATCCTTGACTATGAATCTCAATAGTTTGCCAAAATGGGGGTAGGGGTAGGCTTTTATGGTCACCCAGCTCTTGGGTACCTCGGGAAAAAATGAATGCCATATAGTGTGTGGCATGCTTATATATATATATATATATATATATATATATATATATATATATATATATATATACTGTAACAGGAAGTCAGCTAAATCTGGGAATGTAGTCACAGGAAGGAGATACATTTCTACCTGATTTAGAAAGTCCATTAATTAATTTAGGGTGTTGGCTACAGAGCTAGCCAGCAGGAAGTTGAAAGGCCTTCACCTGTTCAGAATGAGGGAGTTAAGGCTCTATAATTTGTTCAGAGAAATTCCTATTGTTTGCTGCCTCCAGAAGCTGTGTCCTGAAGCCATGTGGGCTGGGAGCAGGAGGACAGTCAGCGTGTGCCTCCCGACAGGATGTGTGGGCCTGGGAGAAGACCCCCCGGAGTGATGTGTGCCCGGGACGGTAACCAAGGGTGAATACGTCTCAAAGGTGAGAAGACGAACTGTTGATGTGAAAGAAACAAAGGACTGTGTTGCCCTGTGAAGCTATTATAAAAGGACTATTGAGTGTCCGCTGGAGGACAAGGAAGTCTGCCCGACGGTAGGTTGGAGACAGACACCTAGGCAGGTTCCAGTTGTGAGAAGGTAGCCGCCCACAGAGGCAAGGATTTATTTTCTGTTTTATTTTATTTTGGATGTTTTGCTGCATACAGCCTGGTGAAGAAAACACCATTAGAATAAACCATAAACCTGTTGTTTGCAAGCACTTTTGGGCTATTTCTCTGTGAAAACGCACTCCCCAAGGAGTCATCCACGCCTACCACCGAGCTAATCCCTCACATATGGTGGAGGTATGCAGTGGGCATAAGCAGAGATCCCTGCAATGGAGTGCATATGTTTGATGAACTTTGTCTGGTGCATGAGATTGCACAATCTATGTGTGCAGGAGAGAAGATCCTGACAGAAAAAAAAAAAAAAAAGTGTTTTAAAGAGACAGCGGTCTCAAAATTATTTGATGAACTTTGTTGTGTCTGGTGCAAGTGACTGCACAAACTGTGTGTGCAGGAAAAGAGATCCTGCAAGAGAGAGAAAAACTACATGTGTTGAAGAGACAGTGGTCTGAAAATTGTTTGCTGGACTGTGAAAAATTTGTTTGTGGAGTTATTGAAGATGGGGCGGTCCAAACGCCTGAAAAATGCAAAGATAGATGAAATGAGAGACCGGATTCTATGGATGGAGGGGATGTTGCCGTCTGAACCAGCCCCATCCATGCCTAAAGAGAGTCTACTAAAGAGGAAGGTTGTTGTCCCTAGCAACACTGATGAAACTGCTATGGAGACGCAGTGTGCTCAGATGAAAAGTAAACTCAAAATGGAGGAGATGTTGAAACATCTGATTATATCAAATGCAGCTCAACAGCAAGCAAATGCAGCTCAACAGCAGGCAAATGCGGATTTTCAGCAGAGCTTTGCAGCTCAACAAAAGGCTCATCAAGAGAGCATGGCAGGCTGGAAACAGAGACGCCAGCAGCCAATGGAGGCCATCGGTTTGGAGGAAACCGAGTATGTGTGCAGGGCTGAGTTGGATGCCTTGCAACGGAAAATGGAAGAAAAGGAACAAGCCTTGGAATTGCTTAAAATGGAGCATAGAAACTTGCAGGAAATGAATGAACTACTCAAGTCTCATGTGTTACAGTGGGAAGAATCCACTGCTCTTCTTTTGGTCGAGTTGCAAAAATGTCAAGACACTATAAAGGAGAAAGATACCATCCTCATGGAAAAGGAAATTGAAATTCAGACTTTGCAGAAGCAAAGTATGGCTGATATGTTGGAGTTGCGTAATCAGCTGGAAAAAAGTCTTCAGTCTTTGGGAGCTACAAAAATAGACCTGCAGGAGTCGCAGGAACAGAATGTTGCTCTGGAAGCGACATTGTCTCTCAGCGACAAAGAGAAAAGTGAAAGAGAGGCTAAATTACTGAGTACTGTGTATGAGCTCACTACTTTAAGCAATGTGGTAGATGAATGGCGTGCGGACTGTGAAAGTTGGAAAGGGGAAGCCCAACGTGTCCAGCAGCAGTTAAAGGAGAAAGAAGCCTGTGTGGCAGAATTACATTCTTATTCCCAGATGCTAGCCAATGAGGTGAAGGCTCTTATGCAGGGAAAAGAAGATTGTGAACATAAGAGGGAAAAAGTAGAGGCACAGCTTCTGGAATCGCAAGTCAAGGTGTCAGAAGGTGACCGATTGTGTGCTAAGCTGTCAGAGAAGGCAAACCGACTGCAGGTTGAGTTGGACAATGTTACAAATCAGCTTTCTCAAGCAGACAGCAAATCTAGAGAAATTGCGGAAGATTTTTCTATCTTGGAATCGCAGCTGCAAGACACGCAGGAACTCTTACAGGAAGAGAGGTGTCAAAGGCTGAGTTTTAGCACAAAGCTCAAACAAATGGAAGATGAGAAAAATGGCTTCCTGGAACAATTAAAAGAGGAGGCGGAAGCAAAGAAAAACCTATCAGAGCAAGTCGCAACATTGCAAGCTCAGATAGCGGATATGAAAAAACGCATGGAAGAAAGCGTTGCTTCATTACAGTGTGTTGAAGATGTGAAAAAGAAGTTTGATCAGATGCTTGGTGAAGAGAAGACTGTGTCTGCAAAATATGCAGAAGAACGCGACCGCGCAGAAGCGGAGGCGCGTGATAACGAGAGCAAAGCCCTGTTCTTGGCTCGCTCTTTGGAGGAAGCTCTAGAGTCCAAGGCTGAACTAGAAAGAGTTAACAAGCAGCTATGTACAGAGATGGAACATGTGGTCAGCTACAAGGATGAGGTTGAGAAAAGCGTTCAGGAGCTAGAAAAGTCTAAACGAGCCTTAGAACAGCAAGTAGAAGAGATGAAGATTCCGTTGCAGGAACTGGAAGAGGAATTCCAGGCAACAGAGGATCTGTCCCAAAGAGGGGATAGTGTGCCTGATGCAGTTTTTAAAAGGATCAGTGTTTTGGGGTCTGTCCTGAGTGAGCCTCAGAAATGTGATGACACGTGGCTTGAATCACCCCTTTGGAATAAACCGTTCCTTCAAAAACTTCAAGCATTGGAAAATGTATCATTAGAGCTTCAGCAAACAAAGGAGCTGAGTAAGAAATGTGGTGATTTCTCAGTTCAGGCTGAAAACCTAGTGGAGAAAACTAAGGCTGTTGGTGAAAACGTGAAGCAAATGAATAAGTGCCTTTCAGGGAGTGTTTCCAAAATGGAACTGGTGAAAGACGGGTGGCAGAAGTTTGATCGTGATCTTGAGATGCATTCCATGTGGAATTCAGATAGAGAAAAAGAACTAGGTGACCTTGAGCGGTCAAATAGTTCAGCAGAAAGTGCATTGAAGAAACCTGTAAAAGAATGTGTTGCAGTTCCATGCTTCTTCACTGATGCAGAGAGGAGGTCTATAATGGATACCACCCAGATCGCTGGGTTCAACTGTGTTGTTGCCTTTGACCCCTATGTTGGTGGAAGGAAAGTTGATGATGTTCTGGTTGGCTACTTCTGTGAAGAGTTTGGCAAGAAATATAAACTGAATATCAAATCAAGTAGTAGGCCTTTACTGCGACTCGCTCAGGAGGGCGAAAAGTTTAAGAAGTTGATGAGTGCAAATGCTTCAGATCTGCCTATGAATATGAAATGTTTGAATGATATTGATATCTCTGGGAAAAGGAACAGGGGTCACTTTGAAGAAATGTGTGACAGCCTGTTGTCTCAATTGGAAAATCCTCTGCACAGCATCTTAGAGCAAGCAAAGCTCAAGAAGAAAGATCATTCCCTTTTACAACAAAAAGTCAATGATTGTGTACAGCTGTATGGAGAGGCAACTCAAGTCACAGAGGGATGTCAAGAGTCCCTACTTGGAACAAAGCTTAGTGAAGCAAAGGTTCTCAAAGTTTTGTGGAAAACATTTATGGATTGCAGAGAGAGGCGTCTTAAGAATGTTGAAGACATTAAGACTAGCCCAATTGAGTTGCCTATGGATCACGGTCCTCCATGGTGGATTGGACAGACGGTTATGAGGGACAAGCTGTCTGACATTTATGAGAAAGCTGTCAATGAAGATGACAGAAACGAGAAGGAGCGTAATGATGCCAAAAATGCAGTTGAAGAATGTGTATATGAGATGAGAGACAAACTGTGTGGCATTTATGAGAAATCCGTCAATGAAGATGACAAAACAGTTTCATCCGGAAGCTTGAGGATAATAGGAGGCTTATCAGTGAGTCAGCAGTGCTTGACACATGCGTGCCTGGAAATCTGTGTCCCAACCCTAGGGTTGAAACAAGAGGGGGGGGTATGTAACAGGAAGTCAGCTAAATCTGGGAATGTAGTCACAGGAAGGAGATACATTTCTACCTGATTTAGAAAGTCCATTAATTAATTTAGGGTGTTGGCTACAGAGCTAGCCAGCAGGAAGTTGAAAGGCCTTCACCTGTTCAGAATGAGGGAGTTAAGGCTCTATAATTTGTTCAGAGAAATTCCTATTGTTTGCTGCCTCCAGAAGCTGTGTCCTGAAGCCATGTGGGCTGGGAGCAGGAGGACAGTCAGCGTGTGCCTCCCGACAGGATGTGTGGGCCTGGGAGAAGACCCCCCGGAGTGATGTGTGCCCGGGACGGTAACCAAGGGTGAATACGTCTCAAAGGTGAGAAGACGAACTGTTGATGTGAAAGAAACAAAGGACTGTGTTGCCCTGTGAAGCTATTATAAAAGGACTATTGAGTGTCCGCTGGAGGACAAGGAAGTCTGCCCGACGGTAGGTTGGAGACAGACACCTAGGCAGGTTCCAGTTGTGAGAAGGTAGCCGCCCACAGAGGCAAGGATTTATTTTCTGTTTTATTTTATTTTGGATGTTTTGCTGCATACAGCCTGGTGAAGAAAACACCATTAGAATAAACCATAAACCTGTTGTTTGCAAGCACTTTTGGGCTATTTCTCTGTGAAAACGCACTCCCCAAGGAGTCATCCACGCCTACCACCGAGCTAATCCCTCACAATACATATACATATACATATATATATATATATATTTTTTTTTTAATTTATTAGTAAATATGGCTGACATGTAGAAAAAAAAACAAAAAAAACTTCTAAATTCAACTATGCTAGCAAAGTCCCAGCCTGCATTTGATGATACAAATACATTTCACAGCATCTAACAAAATGATCTAGATTGCTCTTCTATATATTCTATTCATCCAGAACTCTCATATCGCTACATACCTGCACTTCACCCTTTGTAATCTCTGTTTATAATCCTTCGCTTGCAACATCCTATTTGCCATTAAACCAGCCCCCTAAAACTCTCCGACGAAAGCCATCAAGTTTGCATCATAAAAGAGTGTAAAATGTGGTCTCGCTGACGGGAGCTCCGCCATCTCCTTCTAAGAATGGATCTCTAGTGGCTTCTCCCTAATTGCTTCACGGTTATGATACCACACAGTCAACAAAATGTAAATTTAACTGTGCTTTATCAGGAAGAGGGAAATGACAAGTCGTTTACGAAAAAGATTAAAACTCGTCTTCATTGTAAAGTGCTTATTTTTCATGTAAAACCTGCTGTATATTTTCATCTAAAGGCACATTAAGTTGCACCGTTTTGTGGTGCCGGATTGCTATATTTGCATAAATGTTCCTGTTGTCTGCGTCTCCTGAAACAAAATCACTTCTCAGTTCTACATCATTCTTCTCTGGCTTTCTCCTGGCATTTGGCATACACAAAGTATGTAGCTATTCTAGCGACAACTCAAAAATGTCCTATTATCTTCTGTCCCAGAGACAATGGTCAACCTAACAAATAGAGTGCCAAGGGCAAAGGGTACTGCATGTCTCCCAATACAAGTCTGTAGAAATACAAAAGAAGCTCAAGGAGGTCAACGGCAGCCCAACTGTCCCTGTAATTAATTCTTAAAAGAGAAGTTTGGGAATCATAAACAAAAATCTGTACTCTCTTAGGTGGGGTTTGATGCTGCATCTGTCCCCCGTCGCCTTCAGCAACCAGAGATCCGGTGACTGCCAGTCATCAGCAATCTGCCCTGCCCCTCCAGCCTTTACTGGAGTGCCAGGCTGTGCAGGGGGTGGGAGGGGCTGGCTCACTCTCCCAGCAGCTCACTGAGAGGCTGAGACAGCTACCGGTCCAGGCATCTGCTTAGATCCTGACTTTAACCACTTTAAGACCGGAAAGATTTGCCCCCTTAATGACCAGGGCACTTTTTTTAACTTGGCACTGCGTGACTTTAACTGACAATTGCACGGTCGTATGATGATGTACCCAAACTGAACTTACGTCCTTGTTTTCCCACAAATAGAGCTTTCTTTTGGTGGTATTTTATCACCTGTGTGATTTTATTTTTAGCTCTATACACAAAAAAAGTGCGACAATTCTGAAAAAAAAAAAAAAAAAACTTTTTCACATTCTGCTATATAACATTCCCAAAAAAAAAAGAAAAATCAAATTTTTTTAACACTTTAGGCTAATTTGTTTTCTGCTACATATTTTTGGTAAAAAAAAAATCACAATAAGCATATTTTGACTGGTTTGCGCAAAAGTTATTGCGTCTACTAACAATGGGAAAGATTTATGTCATTTTCATTGTTTTCTTATTTTTTTAATAGTAATGGCGGCGATCTGCAATTTTTTGCAGGACTGCAACATTGCGGCGGACAGATCGGACCCCTAACTGACATTTTTGACACTTTTGGGGGGACCAGTGACATTACTACAGTAATTAGTGCTAAAAAATATGCACTGTTACTGTAGTATTGACACTGGCAGGGAAGGGGTTAACATTGTGGGGGGTCAAGGGGTTAAATGTGAGTCTAGGGGAGTGTTTCTAACTGTGGGGGGGCGTGGCTTGTGAAATGACCATAGAGACCTGCAATCCTATATAGAAGGATCACAGGAGCTCTATGATCATTCCAGGGAGAAGAACGGTCAGCTGTGTTTACAACAGCTGACCATTCTTCTCTCAGCAGGGAGCGATCGCGGGTGTCAGGCGCCAATTGGAGCCACCTGCCCGCTGCATTGGCTTCCCTGCTGTACAGTTACGGCGGTTTGCGCAGGAGCAACTGCCTGTGGCAGGCGGTCGTAAAGAGGTTAAAGTCAGGATCTCTTCAGATCCTGTAAGTATAAAGTAAAACCTCCTGCACATGAGTATGGTGAACAAGGGGACAAACCCTCATGTATTCTCATTTGGCTCTGAGGAAGAGGATATACCCTCAAAATGCGTTACCCAGCTCGGCCCCTGGAGGCGGCTCTCTGGCGTTGGAACACTCTGGGTCTGGCTAACCAATTTGCCACGAGTCAGTGGCTTAACATGCTGTAAACCTGTATTGTTTGTGATTATGTATTTTATTAATATATAATGAGTTCCCATATGATAAAGCACTAGGCCGATGCGCCCTTTTTTTGTTTGTGTTTTTATAGTTCTCTCTCTAAATGCTGGACAGGCTCTGTGATGTCAGCCAGTGGACTTTAGCCCGCTATCAGCTGAAAATGAGTCACAGTAGTGCAGAACGAGATGTACTCCTGTGCCCCCCAGGAGAAGTGGGGCCAAAAGAGCTTTGGCCCTATATCTCCTTTAACCACTTGCCGACCAGTCACGTTGACTGTACTGCGGCAAAGTGGCTCGTTCCCGTCCAGCGACATAGACCTACGTCGCTGGACTCCACCCCTTGAGGGTTACGCACGCGCGCCGCCGGAGGCTCGCTCCCGCTGTATTCAGTCACAGCGGGAGTCGGGCCAGTGGGGGAGCGGCGGTGATCACCGCCGCTCTTCCCCGATCGTCAGGGAATCGAGTGTGGAGATCCGCCCGCTTGTGTAAACAAAGCGGGCGGATCTCCTAAGTGACAGACAGGGTCAGATTGCAGGATTCAGCATAGCTGAACATGCGATCTGTCCCTGTGTCACTCAGTCACCTCCCCCCCCCACACACGTTAGTAAGCACCAGGCATACATTAACCCCTCCCTCTCCAATAAAGTTAACCCCTTCCCTGCCAGTGTCATTATTACAGTAACAGTGCATATTTTTAGCACTGATTACTGTAGTAATGTCACTGGTACCCCCAAAAGTGTCAAAAATGTCAGTCAAGGGTCCGATCTGTCCACCACAATGTCGCAGTCCCGCAAAAAAAAAATCGCAGATCGCCGCCATTACTTGTTAAAAAAAAAAACACCAAAAATGACAGAAATCTTTCCCTTAGTTAGTAAACGCAATAAATTTTAAGCAAACCAATCAAAATACGCTTATTGTGATTTTTTTTACCAAACATATGTAGCAGAAAACAAATTGGCCAAAAATTTAAAAAAATTTAGATTTTTACATTTTTTTTGGGGGGGGGGGGGGGGGAATTTCATATAAAAAAATTTAAAAAATATTGTTATTTTTTCAAAATGTACGCTCTTTTTTTGTTTATAGCGCAAAAAGTAAAAATCGCAGTGGTGATCAAATACCACCAAAAGAAAGCTCTGTTTGTGGGAAAGAAAGGACGTAAATTTAGTTTGGGTACGGCGTCGCACGACCGTGCAATAGTCAGTTAAAGTCGCACAGCGCCGAATCGCAAAAAGTGGCCTGAACGTAAGACCGCAAAATCCTCCGGTGGTAAAGTGGTTAAAGATCTTAGAGGCCTCTAAAACTGATGGTAAAAGCATAATGCATTTTCCCATCAATATTCCTCGATACCTAACAGAGAATATCTGCTCAGCAGGGACACAGACTTTGTTATAAATCCATCCAGCACCAGACTCATACGTTTTCTTCTTTAGTCAGGAGTGTAAAGCCCATGTTGACACTATTGCCAACCATTCGATAGAGACACCAGTACTCAGCCATTACACCTCACAATTATAACGAGGCCAAACTGCAGAAGCTATAGACAAATAAGAATAAAAAATACTGCCAACGTTTTGGGGCCATGAAGGCCCTTTTTGTGACAGAGACTGACGGTCCAAAAAAACTGGCAGGGGTTTTTACCCCTCAGCATTCTAACCAAAAGCATTCAGATACCCCCTAAGGAGCCTTTACTAATGTTACTGTCATGACAGCTTGAAGCTTTTAGTGAACTTCAACCCTTGAACCTTGCTTCCTCCATCACTTTCAATCAGGACTTGTCTTATGTCAGATTAATGTCCTGCTTTACATCACTCTCTGTCATCCATCCATCATATTCTTATCCCCTTCGCTAAATTATATCTCATGGGCATGCAGTAATATTTTCCCTATGTTCTTCTATGGTGTTTCTATGCAGATATGTCATTTCTGTCCTGTGTCACCAATGTAAAGTCCCTGGTTGCACTTGTTTCATTAAATCAGTAATTTCCAAACTGTGGCCCAAGGGCCAGATGCGGCCCTTTGCTTTTTTTTATTCTGCCTTTGTGCCATTTTTTTCATCCACTGATACCAACAGTGGGGAATAATTCCCCCTATTGACACCAATGAAGGGGCAAAATTCCTCCCAGTGACACCAACGATGGGGCACTATTCCTCCCAATGACACCAATGCTGGGGCACTATTCCTCCCAATGACACCAATGATGGCGCACTATTCCTCCCAATGACACCAATGATGGCGCACTATTCCTCCCAATGACACTAATGATGAGGCACTATTCCTCCCAATGACACCAATGATGACGCACTATCCCTCCCAATGACACCAATGATGGCACACTATTCCTCCCAATGACACCAATGATGGCGCACTATTCCTCCCAATGACACCAATGATGGCGCACTATTCCTCCCAATGACAGCAACGATGGGGCACTATTCCTCCCAATGACACCAATGATGAGGCACTATCCCTCCCAATGACACCAATGATGGCACACTATTCCTCCCAATGACACCAATGATGGCGCACTATTCCTCCCAATGACACCAATGATGGCGCACTATTCCTCCCAATGACAGCAACGATGGGGCACTATTCCTCCCAATGACAGCAACGATGGGGCACTATTCCTCCCAATGACAGCAATGATGGCGCACTATTCCTCCCAATGACAGCAACGATGGGGCACTATTCCTCCCAATGACAGCAATGATGATGCACTATTCCTCCCAATGACACCAATAATGGCGCACTATTCCTCCCAATGACAGCAACGATGGGGCACTATTCCTCCCAATGACAGCAATGATGATGCACTATTCCTCCCAATGACACCAATAATGGCGCACTATTCCTCCCAATGACACCAATGATGGCACACTATTCCTCCCAATGACGCCAATGATGGCGCACTATTCCTCCTAATGACACCAATGATGGGTCACTATTCCTCCCAATGACTGCAATGATGGGGCACTATTCCTCCCAATGACAGCAACGATGGGGCACTATTCCTCCCAATGACAGCAACGATGGGGCACTATTCCTCCTAATGACACCAATGATGGCGCACTATTCCTCCCAATGACAGCAACGATGGGGCACTATTCCTCCCAATGACAGTAACGATGGGGCACTATTCCTCCCAATGACAGCAATGATGGCGCACTATTTCTCCCAATGACAGCAACGATGGGGCACTATTCCTCTCCATGACACCAAAGATCGGGCATTAATTATTCCCACTGACTTTGGGACCTTTCCTGCTCCTAATGGTCCCAGTTCAGCCCCCCATTAAGTCTGAAGGACTGTAAACTGACCCTTTTTTTAAGAAAGTTTGGAGACCCCCCGCATTCAATGAGGTACACCATATTAATGGAGGTGACAGCTGTATGATCCAGTAATACTGAAGGTTGCTTTTGTGTGTGTGTGTGATACTTTTTTTATGGATTAATGTGACTGCACAGTTTGCAGCTTTTATCATTTCAATTGTTTTGTTCCATTTTTTTGTGTCTGGGGTCAGAATGAACTTTCCTCCTGACTAATTCATGGTTGCAGATACAGACACCAAAAAAATCCTGGCAGAGATTTTCAACTCCTCTCTACTTTTTCAAAACTGCAAAATGTTTCCTGAATAAAATGTAATGATAAATTAAACATAACTTTTCTGCTAATCCAACACCTCCCATTCCATATACAGTAAAACCTTGGATTGCGAGCATAATTTGTTCCGGAAACATGCTTGTAATCCAAAGCACTCGTATATCAAAGCCAATTTCCCCATAAGAAATAATGGAAACTCAGATGATTCGTTCCACAACAATTTATGCATAAGTCCTTCAGTTTATAATCCATTTAAAAAGATTATAGCAATGTGATAGGTTGTGTAACCATAAAATATCCATCCACAAATGGCACCTCCACAAGGGGATTGGAAGCAAAATCCATCAGGGGTTACAGAGTATAAAAGAGAAGAGAGGCGCCTCTAAGTGTAGCAATATGGTTCCATTTAATGAAGGTACAACATTTAGCAAATCACATGGTTGATGATTAACCACTTCAGCCCCTGAAGGTTTTACCACCTTAATGACCAGGCCATTTTTTGCGATTCGGCACTGCATTGCTTTAACTGACAATTGTGCGGTCGTGCAACGCTGTACTCAAACCTAATTGATGTCCTTTTTTCCCCACAAATAGAGCTTTCATCTGGGGGTATTTGATCACCTCTGCAGTTTTTAGATTTTGTGCTATAAACAAAAAAAGAGAGACAATTTTGAAAAAAAAAAAAAAAACAATATTTTTTACTTTCTGCTATAAAACATTCCCAATGAAAGAATTTAAAAAATCGATTTTTTTTATCAGTTTTGGCCAATTTGTATTCTGCTACATATTTTTGGTAAAATAAAATCCCAAAAAGTGTATATTAATTGATTTGCGCAAAAGTTATAGCGTTTACAAACTATGGGATAGATTTTTGGACTTTTTATTTATTTTTTGTTGTTTTTATTAGTAATGGCGCTGATCAGCGATTTTTAGCGGGACTGCAACATTGCGGCGGACAAATCTGACACTGAGTGACACTTTTTGGGGACCAGTGACACCAATACAGTGATCAGTGCTAAATAATATGCACTGTTACTGTATAAATGACACTGGCAGGGAAGGGGTTAATACTGGGGGTGATCAAGGGGTTAAGTATGAGCCTAAATTGTGCTTTCTAACTGTGGGGGGGGGCTCTGTAAAAGGCACACAGAGATCGGTGTTTCAGCTTAGCTGAGACACAGCAATCTCACTGTGCCTTTCTGACAGGGGAGCCACCTGGTTTGCTTACATAGGCAGACGGCTCTCCTGTCAGTTTCTTTGAAGATTGTGGGAGGCCGGCGGCGATTTCGCCCGCTCCTCCCACGGTCTGTCTCCCGCTGTGTCTAACCACAGGGGGAGTGCGGCTCAGGCGCCGAGCCTGCGTGCACATATTCATGTAGATCTACATGATTATGCACAGCCAAGCTGCCCTGCCGCAGTAAATCTGCTTGGGGTGGTTGGCAAGTGGTTAAAAGAGGCAAATCTAAGTATGCAGGCATCCAGGGTAAAGCTGTCCACGTAGACCGTCCTCCGCACCGCCAGCTCTCACTGCCGTCAGTCTGCAGTCGTGACCGAGAAAACTACCCTGCAGTAGAGTGATTTGAAAGCAAGTCTTGAAACTCTTGTGGAGTGCAGTGTGGAAGGGATGACGTTGATGGCAGTGCCAAGGACGGTCTATGTGGACAGCTTTATCCCGGATGTCTGCATACTTAGATGTGCCTCTTTTAACAACTTGCCGACCGCTCACGTTGAGCCTACTGCGGCAAAGTGGTTCGTTATCGTCCAGTGACATAGACCTACGTCGCTGGACTCCTCCCCATGTGGGCGGCGCGCGCGCGCCGCCGAAGCTTGCTCCTGCTGTATTCAGTCACAGCGGGAGTTGGGCCAGGGGAGGAGCGGCTGTGATCACCGCCACTCTTCCCCGGACGTCAGGGAATCGAGTGTGGAGATCCGCCCGCTTGTGTAAACAAAGCGGGCGGATTTCCTAAGTGACAGGCAGGGACAGATTGCAGGATTCAGCATTGCTGAACCTGCGATCTGTCCCTGTGTCACTCAGTCACCTCCCCCCACACACGTCAGTAAGCACCAGGCATACATTAACGCCTTGATCACCAATAAAAGTTAACCCCTTCCCTGCCAGTGTCATTTTTACAGTAACAGTGCATATGTATAGCACTGATTACTGTAGCAATGTCACTGGTACCGCCAAAAGTGTCAAAAATGTCAGTCAAGGGTCCGATCTGTCCACCGCAATGTCGCAGTCCCGCAAAAAAAAATTGCAGATCGCAGCCAGATTGCCGCCATTACTAGTTAAAAAAATGACATAAATTTCCCGTAGTTAGTAGCTATGATAACTTTTGCGCAAACCAATCAAAATATGCTTATTGCAATTTTTAACAAAATTATGTAGCAGAAAACAAATTGCCCTAAAATGATAAAAAATTTAGATTTTTACATTTTTTTTGGGGGGGGGGGGGGAATTTCATATAAAAAAAAATGTGAAAAATATTGTTATTTTTTCAAAATTGTCGCTATTTTTTTGTTTATAGCCCAAAAAGTAAAAATCGCACAGATGATCAAATACCACCAAAAGAAAGCTCTATTTGTGGGGAAAAACATCACTTTAATTTGGGTACAGCGTTGCAAGACTGCGCAATTTTCCGTTAAAATAACGCAGTGCCGAATCGCAAAATATGGCCTGGTCAGGAATGGGGTAAAATCTTCCGGTCTTAAAGCGGTTAAAAATACGCTCATTGAGAATTTTTTTTGTCAAAGACATGTAGCTAAATACATTTTGGCCTAAATATATGACAAAAATGTAATATATTGGATATTTTTTAACTGTCAAAGTAGAAAAATATTGTTATTTTTTCATAATTGACGCTTTTTTTTATTAATATTGCAAAAAATGAAAAGCGCAGAGGTGATCAAATACCACCAAAAGGAAGCTCTCTTTATGGGAAAAAAAGGACGTAAATTTCGTTTGGGTACGGCATTGCATGACCGCGCAATTGTCAGTTAAAGTCGCACAGTGCCGAATCGCAAAAAGTGGCCTGGACGTAAAGCAGGAAAATCCTCCGGTGGTAAAGTGGTTAATCATCAGCCATGTGAGTTGCTAAATGTTGTACCTTCATTAAATGTAACCATATTGCTACACTTAGAGGCGCTCTCTTCTCTTTTATACTCAGTTGTGACGTTACTTGTATATCAAGACATTGCTTGTTTATCAAGGCAATATTTATAAAAAAATGTTGCTTGTCTTGCAAAACGCTTTCAACCCAAGTTACTCTCAGTCCAAGGTCTTACTGTAGATTGTCCATAAATGAATGACGTCACACCAGAGGCTGTTTTCATGTGTGAGATGGTGGCCTTTGTCTTACGAAGAATAAGTCTTTTCTGCCATTTATTATGTGACTGTAGCGGATTTGTTTTGAAGTGTCATGATGATATTAAATCAGTTGTGCTAGCAAGAGAATTCATCTATGGTGATTCATTAATATATCTTTTATGCTAGGAAATATGTGCCGGTGTAAAGGACACTTGAGCTGAGAGCAATACAGGGACAGCTATTTCTGGTTTCTATGTGCTAGTTGTCTAGCTTAGCTATCTCTGCCTTTAAAAGCTTCTGAAACAAAAATGTAAATTGAAGTGTCATACCACTGCTTAGAGGTCCAGATACAACTTGATTCCATTAAAAGTCAGGGGAGCAATCCAAAAAGCATCCAACACGTTTTGAGGGTCCAAGGTCGGCTTCATCAGGGATTAAAAATGGAATGATTGGAATGGGGGCTCATATCACAAAGAGTTATTTTCCTTTTAACCATTTGCCCACTGTACTGTAGATATGCTGTGGCAGGACAGCCGCTCTGCGTTGGATCACATGCCTAGTACGCGATCCGCAGGCCGGGCAAGGGAGCGCGACTGCGCGCCTCTGCCACCCCAGCTGTGCTGCGATTGGCTGCAGCACCAACTAATCAGCAGGTGCCAGCCGCTGATCGGCTCTGGACATTACCAAAGTGAGGCTTGTGTAGGTAAACAAACACAGGGCTCTCTCTGACAGCAGCAATGTACTGTTCTTTTCTTCCTGTAAAGCACATTGCTTAGTAAAACAACACACACAGTAGCACATGTTGGCCATACATTTAACCAATTGGTCGCCCTAGATCAGGGGTCTCCAAAATGTGGCCCAGGGGTCGGATGTGGCCCTTTGCTTGCTTTTATCCGGCCCCTGGGGCACTACTTCTTCCACTGACACTAACAATGGGGCACTATTCCTCCAACTGACACTATCAAAAGGGCAAAATTATTTCCTTCGACACCAGCGATGGGGCATTAGTCACCAAAGATATGTTATTGTTTACTCCCACTGGGAACCTGGACATTTTATACTCCCAATGGCCACAGTCCGGCCCCCCTAAAGACTGAAGGACAGTAAACTGGCCTTTTGTTTTGAAAGTTTGGAGACCCCTGCCCTATATGTTACCCTTTCCTGCCAGTGTCATTAGTACAGTGACAGTGCATATTTTGATCACTGATTGCTGTATTGGTGTCACTGGTTCCCAAAAAAGTGTGAAAAGTATCAGTTAGGTGTGTGACTTGTCTGATGCAAGTCGTTAATTGCCACCATTACTAGTAAAAAATAAAAAATAAATAATAATTCCATAAATATATGCCATAGTTTGTAAACACTATAACTTGCGCAAAACAATCAATATATGCTTATTCTGATTTTTTTAACAAAAATATGAAGCAGAATACATTTTGGCCTAAATTGATGAAGAAATAATATTTTTACATGTTTTTTTTAATTGGATATATTTTATAGCAGAAAGTAAAAAATATTGTTTTTGTTTTTTTTTCCAAAAAAAAAACACAAACGAACAGCATGATTATTTATACAGCCCTGGCCTATCACTGAGAGGGTGGCTCAGATGGCTGCTGGGAGTCTGTATAAATACTCTGAGACAAGGTAATTTTCCTTGGAAGGACTTTACAGCCTAAGGGAGTGGGGGGGGGGGGGTTAGCTGCATCCCTTCTTAGGCCATTCTGCCATGTGCCTGTGGGGTGCTGAGGCCTCAGGTGGACCTCCTAGAGGCCTGCTTTGCTGAAGGCTGCAGAAAGCTGACTGAGAGACTGTCGTCTGGGGATCTAGTCTGGTATCACAGGGAGAAGGTGTTGCATGGATGTTGGAAGGAGGCAACCAATTTTCTAAGGACATTTGTGAGTAAAGACAGGTGGGAGAGGTCCTAGAGACTTTGGGCTGAGGCTGTTCCCTCATGGGTCAGAGTCAGCTCTGTGTGTTTAAAGGGGACATTGTGCCCGGTGTCCTGAGGAAGATTACAATCCTCAAGTTTCCTACAGGCTCAAAGTTCTACAGATTAGTGTCCTCCTATTTGTACATTCTCCAGTTTCTTGATTATCCCACTTAATTCCCTAACCCTATCCCAAGTACCCAAAAAAAAACACCCAAACAAGTGCAGCACTGCCCCCCTAGAGGGCTGCTGAGAATTGCACTTTCTGGATTCCCCTGGGTTACCCGTAGCAACAGTCTGTAGAAGCATATCACTTTAGACATTTGGCTCAGACAATGAACAGTCCAGGGGATTTGTTTTTTTGTGTTTTATTTTAGAATTGGGATGGGAGAAGGGATGAGTGGGATAATCCAACTATAAACTATGCACAAATCTTGAGGACAACTGAATGTAGTGTGTGTGGCAAGGCCACTGCTTCACCTTGCCACTGAAGTGAAGATAAAGAATATGATCCTGATTTAGTTTCTCTTCAAGGTCCTAACTTGGCACCCCCTTTCTCACTTGCTGTGCGTGCTAGCCCCTGTCCACTGACTCTCCACTGGAGTGGTCCCCTTTTTGGGCAGACCCCTGGCAAGCTTCCCGGTACTCAGCTCCACTTGTCAGTATCCACTGGACCGCCTGGCTCAGCACCGCACTTCTGGCTCACTAGGCCAACCGCCTGTGACCACCTTCCATACAGACAGGAGGGCACCCTCCTCCTGGGACCTGGCTTCCCACCCAAAGACACCCTGTCAAATGTGCCCGTGGCTTTCATAACATATCCCAGGATGCACTACTGTTGTGCCAACCCACTGGGATAGTCATAAAAGCCTGTGTGTCACTGGCTGGGTTTCCTCCACTGTCCAACATGCTCTCCTATTGGATACAGTGGTGACACTCCCTCAGACCACATAAATCACACATGGACACATGCAACAGGCCTCACTACTGATCAGGCTCCCCTGATAAGCAGATGGAGCAGACTATGGTTTACCTGCTGCTCCCCTGATAAGCAGGCAGAGCAAACTTAACCTTCCTAACTAGCACCTATCTAGGACAGTGCTACACAAGAAAACTCCTGGACTGTTCATTGAGCCCAAAAGTGACTGTGACCCTGTGCCTGGCTGTGGGGCAACTGTTAGGAAATGGAACCCCTTGACATCTTTCTAGCGGCTTCTGCAGGGAAAGCAGTAGAGATATACTGTATATCAAAAGAAATAAAAAAAAAAACTACACATGACCTTTCAGTAAGACTTTGATTAAAAACTTACTAAAAATTCACTATGGTTTTCTTCCTACCTGACAATATTAGTAATTTGTAATTTAGGAGATTAGCAGGTTAATCTGATGCCATTTTCTTTTCTTTTCTTTGATTCTGCAATTGTCGCCCCTCTAGAGTGGGTTTAATTTGATGTACCATGTTCCTTATATAAAAATGAATCATTTCCCCGTAATAATCCATTCTATAAACTGCAGAGAGATGCTTTACTGCACCTGTTTTTTTTTTTCATGAATTATGAATCACGCTTATCTGTGATTCACCCACACCAGTACATTTTTCACAAGCATTATATAGCGCTAGCAATTCTTAATGGACTTAATGTGGCAACTCGTTTATTTGCGTGAAATATGGAGGTATTTCATTGCTGCATCCGTAAACACATTCAGATTTAATTAAAGGAAATGTGTAGCACTTTTGTACATAGTTTTTCTTTTTTTACTAATTTAATATGATCAGGACTAAATTATACATTTCAAATGCATGTTTCTTATTTAATTTTTTAACAGGTAAGAAATAATGTAAATGCATATAGGGAGAAGGCAGATCTTTAGGATAATTTTCACTATTTTCCAATGTATCTTTATCATCTGTCTCCTATTAACAGAGCTCAATAGCTCAAACTTACATTTATACACACGTGTATTTTACAACAGAGACTCATAGTTGATGGATTACTCTAATCAAAATGTCAATCACACAGAGAAAACCTGAAAGCAGGCAGTTTCTACTTTAGATAACTCATAGTTAGTGATGGGTGATTTTTCATGGGTTTCATTCTCTCTGAAGGTTTGTAGAATCTGCTTTGAAGTTCAGCTAATCCGAAATTTGCTATGAATTCCATTGAAGTCTGTGGGAAGTGAATACTGTTTGCAAATATGGCCATTTGGGGGCTAATAGGCTAACTACTATCAAAAAAGTAAATGCAGAGCTGAGCACTGCCATAGGGGACATGTAACAAAGCTTTAAAAAAAAAAAACGCTATACAGCAGAGAGGAGGGCCCTTTTTACCACTTCAGCTCTGGAAGATTTACCCCACTTCCTGACCAGGCCACGATTTGCAATACGGCACTTTGTACTTTAACTGACAATTGCGCGGTGGTACGACGCTGTACTCAAATTAAATTAGTTTTTTTCCCCCACAAATAGAGCTTTATTTTGGTGGTATTTAATCACCTCTGGGGTTTTTATTGGGTTTAAACTGACAATTTTGAAAAAAAACAATTTTTTTTACTTTCTGCTATAAAACATATCCAATAAAAAAAATTGTAAAAATCCAATTTCTTCAGCCAATATGATATAGATTCAATATGATTCTGCTACATGTTCCATGCTACATGTTTTTGGTAAAAAAAAATCCCAATATTTGTGTACAGAGCAGACCTGATCCTCCTCTTCTCGGGTATCCCGTTGGCACTCCTGGCTCCACCCCTTCATCCGGTGCCCCCACGGAGAGACGCTTTCCATGGGGGCACACATGCGGGCACGCTCCTGAGTCCCGTTGCTGTGTCTATTGACACGGGCAGTGGGACTTGGCCCTGCGTCACTGGATTTGATTGACAGTAACGGAAGCCAATGGCTTATGCTGCTAGCAATCTATCCAATGATGACAGAGACAGCGGCTGAAGCTACTGGACTCATGCACATAACTGGAACGGATGGGCTCAGGTAAGAAAAAGGGGGGACTCTTGAGGCAGCTGCAGCACAGAAGGTTTTTCACCTTAATGCAAAGAACGCATTAAGGTGAAAAACCTTGAGACTTTACAATCCCTTTAAAGTGGTTCTAAAGCCAGAAGGTTTTTTACCTTAATGCATTTTCTGCATTAGGGTAAAAGACATTGTGCATGCAGCCACCCCCCCCACCTCACAGTCCCCCCTTATACTTACCTGAGACCGATCTTGATCCAGTGGTGTACACGAGAGCAGCAGCTCTCTCAGCTCTCTCCCTCCTCGTTGGCTCAGAGACAGCAGCAGGAGCCATTGGCTTTTGCTGCTGTCAATCACAGCCAGCGAGGAGTGAGTGGGGCCAAACTATGCTCTAGGTGTGTAATGGACAAACAGAGCAAGGCTTGGGAACCAGCATGCATGAGTGCCCACAGAGCAAGTGGCTTGCTATGAGGGCACTCAGCAGGGAGGAAGAGCCAGAAGAGCTAACGGGAGATTTCGAAAAGAGGAGGATCGGGGCTGCTCTGTGCAAAACCATTGCAAAGGTCAGGTAAGTATACCTTTGTTTGTTGAAAAAAACAAATAAGTGCGCTATACCTATGCTACAGTATTTATACCTTGTCTGTTATTTTAATTTAAAAAAATTAGCAATTCAAATCACTTTAAATCTCTAGCATCCTACAAACACTGAATGTCATGGTCTGGGATCGGGCTCAGAGGCCAGTAGTTGTAGTAGTGGAGTAGTCAGCTGGATAAATATACAAGCAGATCCCCCTAGCATATGATGCAGACTCACCTGAGATGGGGGGCCGGATTTAAAGAAACTGCAGCTTCAAACATCTATGACGTGTTTCAGTTTCGCCGCGTTCAAATCAATTAACTGGCGCTGCGGCGAATTGGCGAGTAAAACAGCAATAATGAATTCCGCCGTCAGCGGGATTCACTTACGATCGCGGCTTCGCCAATTCGCAAACTTATGTCTTCCTGCTTATAGCAGTTTCACATAGCGATGTGGGCTAGTGGATTAGTGCACACATCACATGTCTGTAATTCATCTCCCTCTGCTGTAGGTTCGAGGCTTACCATCTCCACCTACTTTTTTTATTTTCTTTTTTTGTTTATATTGCTAAAATGGAACGGATTACATCATATATATTGCTAAATAATGTTACACTCAGAAGCGCTTGCAAGCTTACACCATTTTAAGTGTTTTTTTGATCTTGTCTGTGTGTCGAATCGATCTTATGAAGGAAAGTACCAAAGGCAAGTGACCAAACCCCTACCCTACTTCAGGGCAAGATGAAACCTCACAATTTTACCATGGTCTTCTTCCCACATTCCATACAATGTTTAGTTCTTTAGCTATATGTGCTTTTTAGCCTTAACACACTCCATTTTTTCCACCATACAGCTTTATTCTGCACAATAGCTAAGTGCTTTGCAACTTCACTGCAGTTCACAACGTCATGGGTTCAAATCACATCACTACACTTGGGATCTCTTTTCACTCTCATTTTTTTAAACAGTTTTTTTAAAC
This sequence comes from Pelophylax lessonae, assembly GCF_965119305.1. Classification (NCBI taxonomy): domain Eukaryota; kingdom Metazoa; phylum Chordata; class Amphibia; order Anura; family Ranidae; genus Pelophylax; species Pelophylax lessonae. The sequence goes on from NC_138768.1 coordinate 830,654,584, forward strand.
TATCTTGAATTTGGGGGGGGAGGGGGGTGTCCTACCCAAATTTCAAGCACATCAATGGAAACAACACAATTTTGATTTTATGAGTGTGGTCCTAGTTTTATCGAGATGCAATTCTTTACATATTTACCATGGTTCTTACAATTTCTTGACCAATAAACATAGGTGTCTGATATTGGACTCTCTCCATATTTCAACAACACAGGCCCTCATAGTCCAACACTACATTTGCCTCACACCTCAACACAACACTGTCACATCCCTACTCTACATTACAACCCCTCACATCACCAGTACAAGCAGCATGCAAAGTGCAAAACTCCGGCCTTGGCAGCTTAATGGGCCATACACTAACAATTTGTCTAGACTTTTTCCTGTAGACTTAACCAAACCATATAATAGAAGCTCAAACCTCAACACTTTCAATTTGGATGCAATCAGGCAGGCCCTTGCACTACATAGAAAATGTCAATCGGAAGGATAAAGTCTTCTCTAAATCTTACAGTGTGGATGGCCCTTTTGTCTGTAGGCACCCACACAAAACAAAAAAACACATGTTCAATTCTAATGTATTTATTTATTTGAGAATGACAGCAGAAGGAGGGATGCAGCAAAAGAATATTGTCACTCTCCAGTCCGTGTGCCTTTACAGCGCCAGACCACGATCTTTGCTCCATGGCTACGGGATTCTGATGTCTTCCACAACTTCCGGCAGAGTTCAGAATCCATTCTGCACCTCTACCAGCTCATAGGGGACAGGCATGGCAAGGTTGCTGGGCAGCTTCCAAGCCACTTTCGAAGTTCCAGGGTGTTCATGTTGGTCATTGGCCATGTGCCTTACCAAATATCCACTGACCACAAAAGAAAATGAGTGGAGTCCATCAAGGTGGGTTTCTACCACCTACACCCGCAAGCAGTACCACTCCTGGAAAAATAAAACAAAGGATAAGACATTTCATTATGAAAATCACATCTTAATGCCTGTTTGCTTCATTCTGAACTTCATTTAATTTCGACATCACGAGTGAAATAACACATTTTATGCCAACTTACACAAACCAGAAATCATTAATGTAAACATTTGAATACACACCTGTGACGCCAGACAGCCCATCACCACAGGCTTCCCATGGTACGTGCCATGATTCCAAGATGTTGATGTTCTGGAAAATTACAACACCATAAGATACCAAGCAGCCGTTCATGTTATCAATAACTACACAGGTGGCATAGACACAAATAAACACCTGCCAGCTCTTCTCAGCCCTTTACACTATTCACAATACCAACATGTTTATGGTTAGAGGTGCATGTTTTTGCTCAAGTAACACAATTTTACCAATGTTGACTACACTTTATCTACAATGGCAAGTGTCATTGGCAGATGATAATCACCCTCTGTCTCCCTGTGAGTGGCACCTCTGCTAACTAGCTAATTAATACACATGCCCTATCTTGACCGGTTACAGTACTTACATGTAAAGTGGCTAGCAACCAGGGTATTCCGGGTGGCCATACCGGCAGCGGTGCTCCGCCGCCTGGGGGCCGCCGGCTGACGGACCTCTGGCTCCCTCTCCTCCGTCAGCTCCCAAGAATCATCCCGGGCAACGCACATGTTGTGCAACACGCAGCACGCCAGGATGATCTTGGAAGCCTTTGTAGGAGAGTACAGGAGTTCACCCCCAGGCCGGGCCAAGCAGAGAAACCGGGACTTGAGAAGACCTATGGTCAACTCAATGATACTCCGGCTTCTCCGCAAGGCCCTGTTGTAATTCCTCTCTGCTGGGCCCTGGGGGTACCTGATTGGAGCCATCAGCCACGTCAGCTGCGGGTAACCAGCATCCCCTGAAAAATAAGAAAAATATACATTAGTTATTCATATCATGTGACTTTAGATGACTCCTCAAAATGGGAGACAATTAGGCATTTTACTAAACAACCTGCTCGTCTGTTTGCAAAAAATCATATGAAACATCTCAACTCTGTCTAACTGCCTAAATCACTAATACAAATGGGAAAAAGGACACACAAAGTGGTGGGTTTCTCTTGCAAGTTACAACTTGGCCCCTATTCTGTTCCTATTACATTAGCCTAGGTCTTACTTCTGGAATATATCTGCAACTAGAGTGAGGAAACCAATATTGACTCACTTATGCAAAGTACTTTGGGGATATGGCAATACCATTGGAATCATTTGTAGGTTTTCTTTGGGTGGCTAGAGGACACCATTTACACATTGGTTAACCACCTTCATTGGACTCAAAGACAACTTTGCAAATCTTTCTTTTGTGAGCTGCTAAGCTGCTGATCTGGTTGTGTGTGAACAGCCTGACAACTAATAACACATCCATTTTAGGTAGGCTTTGCTTAAATCAGGGTGTACACCGATGTAGCTTATTCCTATGTCTATGTAATCTTACAGTTTATGTTGTTAAGACAAAATACTTTACCAATAAGCCACCCTTCGGGCATTTGTCCACTTTCAAACACCTCGTACAGAGTACTTGTTCTTAACATACTGGAATCATGGCACGACCCTGGGTGACCAGTGTTGACACTCATGATGCGCTGTTTGGCGTCACACACTAATTGGACGTTCACAGAGTGGTACTGCTTGCGGTTCCGGTATTCACTTTCGTGGCTCCTTGGGGGCCTAATGGCTATGTGGGTGCCATCGATTGCCCCTAGGATTTGCGGCATGTGTGCCCGCCGGTAGAAACCCAACTTGACTTCATTCCACTCATTTTCATTCTGTGGCCAGTGGATAAAATTGGGCACTATATCCACTATGGCATTAATGACCAACATGAACACCCTTGAAACTGTGGGCTGGCTAATGCCCATGATACTTCCCGAAGTGGCTTGGAAGCTGCCACGCCCTAAAATATACAAAGTGGCCAGCAATCTGGCCATGCCGGGCACCGCATGGCCGCGCTGTGTGTCCGGGTCAATTTTCTCTGCTATGAGCTGGTAGAGGTGTAGAATAGTTCCTCGCTCGAGCCGGAACTTCCTCCTGACATCAGAATCCCGCAGCTTGTCCAAATAGATCCTTGGAGCAAAAATGCGTGGCTGGCGAGGTAAGGGCACACGGACTGGAGGTGCTGCTGCTGAAGGTGCTGCTGCTGCTGCTGCTGCAGCTTCCCCACCTTCTGCTGCCTCCTGTGCCAGGGCCTCCTCAAACAAGGCACCAATAAATGCCAGCATTGCACCATCTAATGCGTCTGGGATATCGTCCTCCATTTTGAACGCGCAAATTCGCGAATGCGCAGATATATATAGAAACGGCCGCTAATTATCACACCTGTGAGCCAGCTATAAAAGGAGCACATGGCCAATATGGCTGCTGGATGTTATAGATCGATGTTTCTTATGTGCTAGCAAGACCCTGTGACCCACAACCTACATTATCTGGAGGTAAGACAATTGTATCTCTCTCTCCCAAAAAAAAGGAAGGAGACAATTTGTACTTATCTTGGGTGTGCTTAAGTTGTCTATGGTGAATCCCCTCCAACCCACAATAGCTTGGGAACCCCTCAAGTGTCTTTTAATCATTGGCAGTTGGCCCCATGTGCATGTGGTTTGGACATGTGTTTTCTCATGTTTGTTAAAGGTGTGCAGTCTAGATTTGGCATCTAAACCTGCCCCCTTACCTTCCCAGCTTCCAAAGACACCATTTTTGCTTTCCTGATAACTGTAATTTATTATGTGCACGTATGTAGGTCATGCGATTTCTCATGTATGTTTAATGTTTGCAGCCTCCTTTTGCCTATAAAGGATTACACCACCACCACCACCACCACCACTGTGTTTGTGACATTAGGTAAGTGTTTGGAGGGCCTCGTGTGATTTGTACCCCTATGCGTTTTCTTATGTGTTTTTTTTTTACATTTCTTTGCAGCCTCTTCTGCTCTTTAACACCACCACCACCACCACCACCACCACTGTGTTTGTGCCATTAGGTAAGTGTTTGGAGGGCCTCGTGTGATTTGTACCCCTATGAGTTTTCTTATGTGTATTTTTTGTACATTTCTTTGCAGCCTCTTCTGCTCTTTGCCACCACCACCACCACCACCACCACCACCACTGTGTTTGTGCCATTAGGTAAGTGTTTGGAGGGCCTCGTGTGATTTGTACCCCTATGCGTTTTCTTATGTGTTTTTTTTTTACATTTCTTTGCAGCCTCTTCTGCTCTTTGCCACCACCACCACCACCACCACCACTGTGTTTGTGCCATTAGGTAAGTGTTTGGAGGGCCTCGTGTGATTTGTACCCCTATGCGTTTTCTTATGTGTTTTTTTTTTCCTTTTCTTTGCAGCCTCTTCTGCTCTTTGCCCACTACTACCACCACCACCACGACCAAGTCTGTTTGTGCCATTAGGTAAGTGTGTTCTGTAACTGTTCACTAATTATACTGTATATGAAGAGCAATCTGCAAATCCTGTTTTTTCTGTTTTCTCTTTTGTCATTTCAGATTTAGGAGTTTGGGGCTCTTTGCTGCTGCTGGACAGCCAGATTCTCTGCCCACCTCGTGCTCCCATGGCCCCACCCACTGGAAGGATGAGAAGGGCCAGGGGGGCCAGGGGGGCCAGGGGGGCCAGGGGGGCCAGGGGGGGCAGGGTGGGCAGATCGTCTGGCTCTGGTGTGAGGGAGGCTCCAGCTGTATCCATGAGGGAGTCCACCATCCCCATCCCGGAGGAGGAAGCCGGGGGAGGTGTTAACACACCAAGTGGACAAGCTGGCTCTTCTGACAGTAGTCCTGGAGCGGGTCCGTCCACCAGAGTCAGCTTGTCCACATTAACCCGGCTTCCCCGTTTCACCCACAATCAGTGCTGTGCCCTGGTCCACGCCTATATGGCCAGATATCAGGCGATACATGGGACCAGGGCCGCGTCTTACTCAGTAACAGAGAAGAACAGATTGTGGGATGAAATCCGGGATGCTGTAAATGCACTGGGTGAAGCACCTCGCCACCGTGACAGTGTGCGGAAGAAGGTCAACGACATCTGTGGGTCCGTTCGGAAGAAGCTAATTGCATGGGCTGCGGAGGGTCTTTATGACCGTCAAGGTCGGCTGGATGAACGTGCACGAAGTTCTCTCTGGGATTATCAATTACCTTTCTTGAACATCATAGGACCCGATACCATCTTTCCCAGAGAGGACTTAGATTCGGATGCTTTGCACCGAGGTAGGATATTATCTTGGATGTCAATTGTGTGAGTTGTTTGGAAAAGATTAACTACTATCCTATGTGTGACATTAAGAGAATGTGATACTTGCCCTTCCAATTGTCCTTTTTTTGTTTTCCCCAACCTGCAATTTGTTCATCTGTAGCACGGATCTCAGCCCCTCCACAGCCCATGCAGCTTGGCGAACCAGACGGACTCACAGGTGTTGACATCAGTGCTGACCCTCCTCCTGGTAGGTCCAATATCATACTGTGCCAAACAATGTAGATGTTTTTTTTTGGCCAAGATAGCTCATATTGCTATGTCCTTTACAGAAGATCCGCAGCAGGGAACACACCCAGTGCAGCTAGGCCTGGAGGAAGGTGTTGGTATGTCTAGTCAAATAATGTTTTTTTGAATCTTATTAACCCCATTAACACACATGTTTTTTCTTAGGAAAGAGTGTTGCCTTTTAGATGTTTACCCTGCAAAACACAGTTGACAGCATTAATGGGTGCCGTCATTAGTAGGCAGACCAAGCCTTCTTAACCTTTGGGAGGGTTTAGCAAGTGTCCTATGAGCCCAGGAAAGCACTTTTGAATGTTTGGCCTCAATGCTTCATTCATGAAGCTAGGAGGGCAATCTGGCCATAATCATTACTGACTAAGGTTATGTACTAAACATGTTTTTTTTTTTTTTTTTTAAAAGAACATCAGGCCCCTCTTGACGTTGCAGCTGGAGTTGGATCAGGAGCTGGCGACGATTCTGCATCCAGTGCTGTGGTATGTGATATAAGGGAACAAGGTGCACATGTAACATTTCAATGGTAGCATTGATTTTGGACTAGATGTGGCTTACATTGTGTGTGTTAAATTAGTGCTATGACATTCTGACGATGCACCAGCACAACAAGAGTTCTATCTTGAACATCAGGGAATTATGTTATAATTTGGTGTGCCACTAATGTTCCAAAAACATCCAGGATCTTTAAAGTCCGGCCCGTCTTTGATTTTCCAGGTCCAAATTCATGGGTATCGTTTGGTTGGGTTGTCCTCTAGCCGATTGATGGCAAGATTTTAGACAACATACGTAGATGTATAAAGTCATTGGTGTAGTAACAGATTTACCAAAAGCATAAACAACCTACCACACCAGGGTTAATTGGGAACACCTTCATGTTGAATCTTTTTTGCCTTTGTCATATTAGTCCTACCAATATAATATGTACCCATTATCAGAAGTGTTGCTAGCTTGGATAATCTTACAATGAACAAGTACTCATTAGAAGCACATCAAACTTTTCAACGTTCTGCTTGGGGTGTTAAGTTGTCAAACTAATCTGAAATATTTAGTCATGATGTTTGATAATGATTTGGTCTATTTCTTCTGCTTTCAGGTAGCCTTAGATGCAGAGGGATTGTCACCTACCCAACTTCGTCCATCTATGCTGGATGTAGCCGAGAGGCTGCTTGATGAGTATCAGGTCCAAAATGAGTTAAGGAGGCGTACTCAGCAATCTACTGAGGCAGTACGTCTGCTCGGGCTCATACAGGAATCTGTAGCAACAATGGTACAGGTTCACCAGGATATGTTACAGGTTCAACAGGATATGCGTAACAGCTTGGTAAGTTTAGCAGACCAGCATCAACGGGATCGGCAAAGTGTTGACACTCAGGTGCTGGCCACACGCCAATGCCTGTTTGGATCTGAAGATGCCCCATTGGCAGAGCCCTCCCAAACATCTCACTCACCTGCCACTGCAGGTTGTGGTAGTGGGAGGGTAATGCCAGTGTTGGCCACTTGTCAGGCAGCTGGGGATGGGACAATTCCTCCTGTAGCCACTCCTAGCACTTCACACTCCGTTCGGACTCCCACACCCCTCAATGAGCAATCCTCCTGCACAACCTCAATGCGCACTGGTTCCACAGTACCCCTTCCACCTGACTACATTCCCTCCACACCTTTATCACTTCACTCCTCCCCAGGCCGTTCTTCTTTTTTGTCACCAATGCGACATGTCGTTTGCCCCCGCACCGTGGACCACAACAACCAATCAACCACCACTCCCCACACATCTTCACAACCCTTGCACCACCAGCAGCATCAAATAGCCTTGGAGCAGCAACGATCCCATCTCATGGTAATGGCACACGTTACCCAAATTCTTAGGCTGAGCACAGAGCAGATGGGACTATTGGCACAAGATCTTCAGTCTGGGACATTTCCAGGGTTCAACACCCTGCATCAGCAGCAGCCTCAGACACGGGATCTGATTCTAATGGGCCACTTTACCAGAACTCTAAGGCTAACCCCAGAGCAGATGGGACTATTGGCCCACCATTTGATGGCAGGAACCTTTCCATTGCTCACCACACTGCTTCAGTCACCACCACCACCACCAACTTAATTTCTTTTTTTTTTTTTTTTTTGGTTTTGTTAATGATTGTTACATTGGCCAATTTGTGGGGCCATTTTTTTTTTAAATTTGAGGGTGGCACAATATGATTTCTTATAGTGCTTTTTTTGGGGATGAAATAAAATTTTATGCAAAATGATTAGTTTGTGTTTGCTCTTTGGTTTTTTAGGAGTGTTGGTGGCCAAGTAATGGCCCTGGTTAATGTAGGCATTTATACACACGTGCTTCTCGATCTCCAAACATATGATTTCATGTAAATTTAGATAACTCAATGTTCACATAACGACCCAAGAAAAGGTCTCCCTTCAAATGTAGCTTCAAAACAAGTCTCAAGGCTAACATAAACCAAAGCCAACATACTAACAATTACAGACCACACCACTCAAGTAAACAAATACAACACAAAAGACATTCGATGTGTACACCAAAAAGAAAACTTGGGTAATAAAATAAATGTTTTAATAACACATGTGGGTGTCTACCAACTGTAGCGTACAAAAAATATATTACAATATATAATAGAATGAACTAAATTGCCAATGTAACATTTGTGTTGCAAAGAGCAACATACTTAAATTTAATTTAGATAAACATTTTAAACATTTTTTATGTTTTGACATCATTTTTTGGAAGGTTTTCACAAAAACAATTCTTTTTTGTAAACATTTGTGGTTTTGTCGGTTGCCATAAAAACAACAAGGCTTTTTTGTAAACATTTTTGGTTTTGTCCGTTGCCATAAAAACAACAAGGCTTTTTTGTAAACATTTTTGGTTTTGTCGGTTGCCATAAAAACAACAAGGCTTTTTTGTAAACATTTTTGGTTTAGTTTGTTACCAAAAACAACAAGGCTTTTTTGTAAACATTTTTGGTTTTGTCCGTTGCCATAAAAACAACAAGGCTTTTTTGTAAACATTTGTGGTTTTGTCCGTTGCCATAAAAACAACAAGGCTTTTTTGTAAACATTTTTGGTTTTGTCCGTTGCCATAAAAACAACAAGGCTTTTTTGTAAACATTTTTGGTTTTGTCGGTTGCCATAAAAACAACAAGGCTTTTTTGTAAACATTTTTGGTTTAGTTTGTTACCAAAAACAACAAGGCTTTTTTGTAAACATTTTTGGTTTTGTCCGTTGCCATAAAAACAACAAGGCTTTTTTGTAAACATTTTTGGTTTTGTCCGTTGCCATAAAAACAACAAGGCTTTTTTGTAAACATTTTTGGTTTTGTCCGTTGCCATAAAAACAACAAGGCTTTTTTGTAAACATTTTTGGTTTTGTCGGTTGCCATAAAAACAACAAGGCTTTTTTGTAAACATTTTTGGTTTAGTTTGTTACCAAAAACAACAAGGCTTTTTTGTAAACATTTTTGGTTTTGTCCGTTGCCATAAAAACAACAAGGCTTTTTTGTAAACATTTTTGGTTTTGTCCGTTGCCATAAAAACAACAAGGCTTATTTGTAAACATTTGTGGTTTTGTCCGTTGCCATAAAAACAACAAGGCTTTTTTGTAAACATTTTTGGTTTAGTTTGTTACCAAAAACAACAAGGCTTTTTTGTAAACATTTTTGGTTTTGTCCGTTGCCATAAAAACAACAAGGCTTTTTTGTAAACATTTTTGGTTTTGTCCGTTGCCATAAAAACAACAAGGCTTATTTGTAAACATTTGTGGTTTTGTCCGTTGCCATAAAAACAACAAGGCTTTTTTGTAAACATTTTTGGTTTAGTTTGTTACCAAAAACAAAAAGGCTTTTTTGTAAACATTTTTGGTTTTGTCCGTTGCCATAAAAACAACAAGGCTTTTTTGTAAACATTTTTGGTTTTGTCCGTTGCCATAAAAACAACAAGGCTTTTTTGTAAACATTTGTGGTTTTGTCCGTTGCCATAAAAACAACAAGGCTTTTTTGTAAACATTTTTGGTTTTGTCGGTTGCCATAAAAACAACAAGGCTTTTTTGTAAACATTTTTGGTTTTGTCCGTTGCCATAAAAACAACAAGGCTTTTTTGTAAACATTTTTTTTTTGGTTGCCAAAAACAAGGCTTTTTTTTTTTTTTTTTGGTTTTTTTGGTTCCCAAAAAAAGGGTTTTTTATAAATTTTTATATTTTTTTTGGTTGCCAAAAACAAGGCTTTTTTTGTTTTTTTTTTTTTTTTGGGTCCCCAAAAAAAGGGTTTTTTATAAATTTTTATATTTTTTTTGGTTGCCAAAAACAAGGCTTTTTTTGTTTTTTGTTTTTTTTGGGTCCCCAAAAAAAGGGTTTTTTATAAATTTTTATATTTTTTTTGGTTGCCAAAAACAAGGCTTTTTTTTTTTTTTTTTTTTTGGGTCCCAAAAAAAGGGTTTTTTTTTAAACTGTTTTTGATTTTTTTGTTAGATTTTTGTTTATAATGGGCAACAATTACAAATGTGACATTTCTTTGTGTTGCAACGTGCAACATAAGTAAACAAACCACAAAAAAAAAATACTAGGATCTTTTTAAAGGTGTGACATTCCTAACGAATGGCTCCTTAGGGTCTGGATCCACGCCACAAAGGTGTTCCAAATATAGAATTCGGTCTCCGCACCACCTCATATAATCCAGGAGGACCTCGTAGGTGAGGTGGGTGTGCCCTGGGTAGAAAAAAACATGACAATTAGTTTTAGGCAAAATGATCCAAACAAGGATTGTAATTAATGTGCCTCAACAAATATGCTTAGGAGTCTATTGGTTGGCTTTTATCAACACTCTGAAGCAAATATGCTAAATTGCTGTTGTAAACCTTAAACTCAAACTTTCACAGCAAATTGTTCAAAAGGTTACATAAGATGGCTTGGAATGTTAGTAGCAGTTCCACCAAAGCTAAGTAAAATGCTTTTCTGCATGTAAACACAAGCAATCATTTTGAAGAATGTAAGGTGTTTTGGGTTCAATTGGTCAACACGATACATGTGCACACATTTATCTCTATCACCATTGGAATCTGTGGAGCGTTCTCTCTCCCTCTTACTGTCTATAGATTGAACCTGACACATAGTAGAGACTCACCCTTAGGAATTTTGAGGGCCAGTTCTGGACGGAGCAGATGTGTCTGCTCCCCTGATCTCCTTTCCGCCATCCCAGCTGTGTTAAGAGAGAAGAAAAAGTTTATCAACAAATGGACTCACGCTAACTGTAGGTTACGCAGTCATGAAAACGCTCTAACACCCACTCATTACCCCTCCACATTTCCCTGAAAGTTTTATTTAGACATTGATATGGTGGTGATGCAGATTTGTACAGTGCAAGCGTCATTCTTCTGGGTGAAGCTTGTAGCGTTAAGGATACGTACTCCCTGCTTTTGTGCTGATTGTGTTTTTCTGATGTTTTTGGTGCCTCAGCCCTGCCTGTTCTAAGTGTTGGAAACATATCATTTTGGGAGGGCTGCGGAAAACTAATCAGGTTAGACTTACACTCTCTAGGTTTTTGGGGACAAGAGAAATAACAATCCTCCTTTTTACATGGCCCCTGTACACACCTCTAGGCACCTCCCTCCTGTTGTTTGACCCCACAGCAGGCAGCTTGCTATGGAGGCACATGAGATGAAGCCAAGCACCCTGTGCCTGTTCAGGCACTAGGCTGTGAGCCAGCCTTGCCCCCCTCCCTTCCAATGGTCTCAATGATTAGGAGTGACAGCATCAGGAGGCAATATTGGCATGCTGTCACCTCAGTTAAGGAGGAGGGGGAGTCTGTTCCAGACAAGTATTAGTGCAAAAATTTGGACCGTAAAAAATGGTCCCAGTAAGTCTTAGGGGGAATATGCACACCTATCACTTGGAATACTAATGCATAGAATGCATTCACATAAAGAACCCGCTGCCTTTAGAACAACTTGAAGCCTGAGCGGGGACATACACAGTTAGCATTTCTCCACTTACTAAGTAGACACATTACTGGAAAAGCACACAACTTACCATCATCAGGTTTTTTTGGGGCCCCTGAAGTGGATGGCGTGGCTGGCTCTGGAGAAACTGCACAAAAAGAACACAAATTGTGAACTGGAATGTGGTACATTACCGAGGAAGAGTATTTATGAAAGATTGACAAACACACATTTTCAGTGTTGACTAAATCAGGACATGATTAAATTACAATGTCCCCTAAAAATTTACAAGTACAAAGCACACCATTTCCAATGTAGAGAAACTAACACCAATTTAGAATAGGGTGGCTTGAGATAACTTACAAAAGATAACATGTCCTGTAAAGCTCCCCAAAACCACCTTTCAAACATGAAGGTTAAGCAAGAGTGTTTCATGACCAACCTTCCTGTCACATATAGCAAAACTACACTTGCTTTGACTCCAACTTAGATTATCCTAGATACACATCATCCTAGCACACACAATTCATGTGAGAATCTAATTTTAGGTACTTACAGACTAGTTCAGGGGAGCCTGGAGTGGGGGAGGATGGGGGAGACCCTACATGGGGGGATGGTGTCCCTTCATGGGGGGATGGCGTTGTATCTCCTAGAAACACAAAGACACAAATACAATCCTTGAACAAAAGCTATTTGATAAAGGCACACAGAAAGTAGTCTGGAAACATTGAAGGTAGTAGTTACAGTGGACTGGGTAAGCAGTGGCCCCTCTTCCCCAGTCCTCCACAACAAACATCCTCAATGTCAGCTGCTACAAAACCCCAATGTCAAAATATATATATTACAGCCCTTATATTTACCAGGACACATTGAACACACAAACACATGTAGAATACTTACTTCCCCTTTGAGGAGAGCCCAGGTCCTCATCCGAGTCGGACCAATTGGCCTCTTCTTGGCCAACAGTTTGTTCCTGGCCCGGATCCAGGCGACTCGGCCCTGCCTGAGGCTCCTCTCTTGCTGAAGTTACATCAACCACAAAAGAAAACAAAACAAACAATCATTCCTCCAAGTTCGACCTAATACACAACACACCAGCACATCCACATTACTTACAGGGGGCCTGAGAAGGCTGAGCCGCAACATCCTGATCACTGGTTTCTAAAATAAAAGAAAAACATTATATATTATTTATGGACACAAATAGGCAGTAACCTCTCATCATGCTAGCACCATACTCAATGCCCCTACAATTCAGAACATAGAAGTGCACTTACACCAATGAGATGCATTGACCATGTTTTAAAACAGGAGGGCACCATGCAAATTAAGCGGGCGCCTAAGGCCTCGCACCTACAGGGGCCTTGCGGCCAGTGGCGGAGCACCAACATTTCGAAGGGCGCAGTCAGGGAAATCTCCCAAGTAAAAGATTGCTTTCAATCCTCGGATCAAAAAGTTGCAGCAGTGTGCTGCAGTCCCTTCACTGCGTCTGCCAGGTGTCTGTTGTCCGCTGACACTTACTCCTCCTTCTCTGCCTGGGGATTGGCCGTCTGATCATGTTATCCTAAGATGTGGAGGAATCGGTAGGTGTGTACCTGCACCAGTAGGAAGTGACTGGCCGGTCAACTCACTCTGCTATCATCAGTTGTTGCTCTGGGAGGAGAGCTCCGCCCTGGACCCGGAACATACAGGTAACCAGGCCCAGACTTGATATTTTGCAGGCTGGTCATAGATTTGTTGTGTCCACTATGCAAAGTGGTTGAGTAGCCCCAGGGAAGTTGGAAGAGTCTGAAAATGGTTGGTGGAGGAGGAGGAGAAGAAGGCCCTGGGTGGCTGGGGGACAAGGAGAGGGCCCCTGGGGGTTTTCTAGAGGAGGAAAGATCCACAATGACGCCAGAGTCAATTGCCAAGGAAGAGAGTGGAGCTGAGCAAGTCCTGCCTATCTGACATGAAAGCCAAACATGGTGTAGATGGAGCCCTTTGCCCTACACAATGACAGCACCAGAGGTGGAAGGTGAGTGGTAGCGGGTCTTTGACATTATAGAGCATATGGACTCTGTCCATTATTGGTAGTTTTGTTTGGAGTTGTCCTTTAGATGTTTAACTGTGTTGTTTTTGACCCGAGCTGTGAGGGACTGAGGTATGACAGCCCACTATGCTGAGACTTATAGTGCCCTAGAATGTTGAGGACTGAGGAATCCTTAGTCCCTAACAGAGGGCACTACAAGTCTTAGCATAGCAGGCAGTATTTCCTCATTCCCCTACAGAGAGGATTACAAGTCCAAGCAGGTAGCCTTCTGCAGTGGGACTTGTTGTGCCCTTGACTGTGGTGGACTGAGGAAGGGAAGTGTAAGAGGGTCTCTGTAAGCTCAGATGTATGGGGGAGCTTTGGGGAACACAGAGTTCCCTTTTACACCAGAGTCCCCAGCTTCCCCCCTCAAATAATGGTTCCCAAACTCTCCTTATATCAGAGTCTTCACACTTCCCTCTTACAGTGTAGTAAGTCTGGAGACTCCGATGTAAAGGGGGCTCTGTAAAATGTGATTAGAGATTAGAAATTTCTAACATTTTTATTTTCTACTTACGATCCACAATTTTCAGCTGCTCAAATGGCTCGCTGCCTCTGACTGCATATTGGAGTGTGGCCGTCCTCCTCCTCCCCTTCTTCACCAAAAGCACAAGAGGGTGCCGTCCGTCCGCTTTGGCTAGAAGCAGAAGAAAAAAAAAAACATAAAAAATACGAATGTACATAGTAGTATTAAAGGTTGTGAAGAGACACTTGATGGAGGTAGGAAAGGTAGGAGCGAGAGGGAGGGGGGGGGGGGGGGTGTTGGTATTAGTGTTGTTGCATAGCTAAACACATGTCCACCTACCCAAAAAATTGTAACCTATCTGGTCACATGTAATGTATATTTTTACTTACCGGAGATTTGCTCCACAGCCTTTAGCAGGAGCCTGGGTGAGCGCCTTTTGGCATCACTCCAGGCCCGCTGCAGATCCACTATCTCAGGCAGAAACTGAAATCTCCGCTGCAGCCTCATCCGGAGACGACACATCATCTTGTGCTTTTGGTGAAGATGCGTATAAACTTTATCATACCCCCAGAGGAGGAGGAGCTGTGGAAAGAGCAGTGTATGTTTGAGTCCAAGTATGTCCAAAATAGTACAGTCTTCAAATAACATGCTAGGTCGTCTTTGAGATATTGTAGAACAAAGAATTCCATTTCTGGTGATACATATACATCGATGTCCAAATCTACCTCCATGACATAGGTTGCCCCACACTGGTGATTTCCTCTACATGATATAGCCATTTTCTCAATTGGCCTTTCATGACACACCCAGGGCCGCCATCAGGGGGGACAGGCAGTCACTGTATTTACAACCTTATTGCTGTCCATTTAGCAGGGTGCAAGTAACTTTACACACATGTAGCATAGGTATCAACTTTTGTCACCATGTTAAAAGGACAGCAGTATGGGTAGCATTACAGTGACTGTTATTAGTCCAGGCTCACTAAACTAGCCAATGCTTGGAAAAGCAAGCCATGCAGATTGCTTTTCAGGTCCCTTTTAACACGAGCTGTCTGATTGGGTGTGGCTGTTAATTTTTGACGCAGACCTGATAAGCCCCTCAATTCTCCTTTATGGAGTGTTATATGTAAATGGGATTGCTTCATTTGAGATGCAGATTTAAACTGTGTATGGCCAGGCTGAAGGTACCCAAGTTGATTGGTCGATCACCTGGAGGACAACGTACAACCAGTCTGTCAGATTTTACACACACTTATCGCTAGCATCTCTTGTAGCCACTAGCAATAATCACTGTGTTTTCCTGGCAGGGGCAGCACC